>NC_091359.1:4688956-4988956 GCF_038502225.1 Cherax quadricarinatus | reverse complement strand
TTACTCTGGGTCTCACACTTGTAACTAACTCTGGGTCTCACACTTGTAACTAACTCTGGGTCTCACGCTTGTAACTTACTCTGGGTCTCACACTTGTAACTAACTCTGGGTCTCACGCTTGTAACTTACTCTGGGTCTCACACTTGTAACTTACTCTGGGTCTCACACTTGTAACTAACTCTGGGTCTCACGCTTGTAACTTACTCTGGGTCTCACACTTGTAACTTACTCTGGGTCTCACACTTGTAACTTACTCTGGGTCTCACACTTGTAACTAACGCTGGGTATCTCACTCTGGGTCTCACACTTGTAACTTACTCTGGGTCTCACACTTGTAACTTACTCTGGGTCTCACACTTGTAACTTACGCTGGGTCTCACACTTGTAACTTACTCTGGGTCTCACACTTGTAACTAACTCTGGGTCTCACACTTGTAACTTACTCTGGGTCTCACACTTGTAACTAATTCTGGGTCTCACACTTGTAACTTACTCTGGGTCTCACACTTGTAACTAACTCTGGGTCTCACACTTGTAACTAACTCTGGTCTCACACTTGTAACTAACTCTGGTCTCACACTTGTAACTAACTCTGGTCTCACACTTGTAACTAACTCTGGTCTCACACTTGTAACTAACTCTGGTCTCACACTTGTAACTAACTCTGGTCTCACGCTCGTAACTTACTCTGGGTCTCACACTTGTAACTTACTCTGGGTCTCACACTTGTAACTTACTCTGGGTCTCACACTTGTAACTAACTCTGGGTCTCACACTTGTAACTAACTCTGGTCTCACTTGTAACTAACTCTGGTCTCACACTTGTAACTAACTCTGGGTCTCACACTTGTAACTAACGTACGAGCCACAGCCCGGCTGATCCGGCACTGACTTTAGGTATCTGTCCAGCTCTGCCTTCAAGAGAGAGCTGGACAGATACCTAAAGTCAGTGCCGGATCAGCCGGGCTGTGGCTCGTACGTTGGACTGCGTGCGGCCAGCACTAACAGCCTAGTTGATCGGGCCCTGATCCATCGGGAGGCCTGGTCATGGACCGGGCCGCGGGGGCGTTGATCCCCGGAATAACCTCCAGGTAACCTCCAGGTAACTCTGGTCTCACACTTGTAACTAACTCTGGTCTCACACTTGTAACTAACTCTGGTCTCACACTTGTAACTAACTCTGGTCTCACACTTGTAACTAACTCTGGTCTCACACTTGTAACTAACTCTGGTCTCACACTTGTAACTAACTCTGGTCTCACACTTGTAACTAACTCTGGTCTCACACTTGTAACTAACTCTGGTCTCACACTTGTAACTAACTCTGCTGCTACTACTACTCTCACTTGTATATCTCTTGGAAAAAACAGAAATATTGTCGTGTCCATTTCCAGCAAATTCTTTGGGTGCCCAGTTAACTCCGACGAGTGACCTAGCTTCTCATGATTGATAATACTAAAACACCTCACCTTCCAGCCTTTAACCACAGGGGAAGTTTATTGATAGCTCTGGGCCTTTCGAGTTGCAGTCAACACATCAGGCGCTGGCAGTGTTGCAGAAATAGGAATCCAGGTTCCTGGTGATGTGTTGATTTCAACACGAAAGGCCTAGAGCTATTATTCAACTCTCCATGTGGTTGTTTTTCATATATATATATATATATATATATATATATATATATATATATATATACGTCAGTTGTGATGGTTATATAGCGCGTTCGGCTGTTAATGTACCAGACAGTGACAAGCACACAAGATAACGTAAGGAGAGGTTAAAGGGTATTAGTAGAATTTAGATCATAGAAATATTATCGGATAGGCATAGAAGTCCCCGTGTATGGCATATTAACCGACACTGAGAAAAATAGTAGACAATATTTAGAAAGAGATACTTCTGAGTACATGGGTAGAACATTCGAGTACCCCAGAGCAGAACATTTAAACGGACAAAGAGCACATTGTATTCCTTTCTCTCATTATTTAAAAAGGTCACACAGAATAATAGCTATCCATGTCTACAGTATCTAACGAGAAACTTATTTTCTCAAACCACATGACCTGTTATGAACGATTAGAAAAAGCTTAGGACTGACTTTTTATATCTTATAATTTCATACTTGACATCTCAGAAACCCTCCTACCCCATATGGGTAGTGGGGGGATGATGGCACCGACCACTAACCCAGTCTAAGGGTAACCGTGGACGGTGACACCTACGCTACTCTGAGACCTCTCTCCCTGCTTTGGTTGCTCCCTTGCAACATTGTACAGCTCCTGATGATGCACTGAGAAGTGTGAAAGTACTTGAGCTAAAGATTTCCACCCCCCCAGTGGCTTGTCCTGCATATATATATATATATATATATATATATATATATATATATATATATATATATATATATATATATATATATATATATATATATATATATATATATATATATATATGACTGAAGTTTTGCCTTTAGTTTATTTCTTCTCCTCTTCACCTTTATATTTTTATAAATTTCTTCTTTTCAAGGTGGAAGTTATTACTTTCTTAAAATTTAATACAAGTACATTTTTTTCCTTTCGTTTTCCTCCACCTTTTCAGGTGAGGCTGCGAGCAACAGTGTTCCGTGTACACTCCACCTTTTCAACCTCCACTCCTCCGATTCCCATAACATTGACTTGGGCTTCATCTTTTTTTGTTTTGGTCTCCCCCTGCAGAAACTGTGGTTCCTTCACGTGTGGCCGTCTCTGCAGCAGGAGATGCGAACACAGGAGGTTCTTGCCGCAGTCTTGCAGCCGATTCTGCAGCTCATCTCAGATATATCAACAGATGAATATGAAAACATCGTGCTGCCGCACTTCAGGTACGGATCCGAACACTTAAGCCCGGGAGATGAACGCTGCCTGGTAAGCCGCTCTCAACATATATATATAAAAAAAAGAATATTGAAGATTCGGGACTTCATATTCCTTTATTATATTGTGTTTTTCGACTTCAATAGGTAGTACTTTGGAGAATTTATTCATAAAAAACACAATGAAAATGTTGACAAAAATAGTTGCTAGTGAGGTGGAAATTGTCGGCGCCGCCACCAAGGAAGTCAGATATTTTTACTCCTTCTCTTACTTTTATTATATTGTTTTATTTCTTGTTGGCAAGAGATGTTGAGACATTGTTTTGTTTCTCTCTCGCTCTTTCTCTCTCTCACGCAAGGATTTTACAAGGTTAGGTTAAGGTTCCTACCTTTATTTACAAGTTAAGAGCTGCATCAACTCTCTCTTAAACAGCAGTTAATATTGATAACTACAGTGAGAACATAAATTAGGAGCACTGCTGAAGGCCTACTGACTCATGATGATTAAGACACATGTGCAGCAGTTAGGTATCTTTACTGATTAAACGTTTCTCCTACACAGTAGAGTTCTTCAGTCAAATACAGAGGCAGCAGGTGTAGTAGTGAAATAAAGATAATATAATTTGTCCATCAGCCTTGGAGAAAAAGTCTTTGAGGTGGTGAGTCCCTCAGCCTGGAGAAGAGTTCACCTCCATGGTGGTGGTGAGTCCCTCAGCCTGGAGAAGAGTTCACCTCCATGGTGGTGGTCAGTCCCTCAGCCTGGAGAAGAGTTCACCTCCATGGTGGTGGTGAGTCCCTCAGCCTGGAGAAGAGTTCACCTCCATGGTGGTGGTGAGTCCCTCAGCCTGGAGAAGAGTTCACCTCCATGGTGGTGGTCAGTCCCTCAGCCTGGAGAAGAGTTCACCTCCATGGTGGTGGTCAGTCCCTCAGCCTGGAGAAGAGTTCACCTCCATGGTGGTGGTCAGTCCCTCAGCCTGGAGAAGAGTTCACCTCCATGGTGGTGGTGAGTCCCTCAGCCTGGAGAAGAGTTCACCTCCATGGTGGTGGTGAGTCCCTCAGCCTGGAGAAGAGTTCACCTCCATGGTGGTGGTGAGTCCCTCAGCCTGGAGAAGAGTTCACCTCCATGGTGGTGGTCAGTCCCTCAGCCTGGAGAAGAGTTCACCTCCATGGTGGTGGTCAGTCCCTCAGCCTGGAGAAGAGTTCACCTCCATGGTGGTGGTGAGTCCCTCAGCCTGGAGAAGAGTTCACCTCCATGGTGGTGGTCAGTCCCTCAGCCTGGAGAAGAGTTCACCTCCATGGTGGTGGTCAGTCCCTCAGCCTGGAGAAGAGTTCACCTCCATGGTGGTGGTCAGTCCCTCAGCCTGGAGAAGAGTTCACCTCCATGGTGGTGGTCAGTCCCTCAGCCTGGAGAAGAGTTCACCTCCATGGTGGTGGTGAGTCCCTCAGCCTGGAGAAGAGTTCACCTCCATGGTGGTGGTCAGTCCCTCAGCCTGGAGAAGAGTTCACCTCCATGGTGGTGGTCAGTCCCTCAGCCTGGAGAAGAGTTCACCTCCATGGTGGTGGTCAGTCCCTCAGCCTGGAGAAGAGTTCACCTCCATGGTGGTGGTCAGTCCCTCAGCCTGGAGAAGAGTTCACCTCCATGGTGGTGGTCAGTCCCTCAGCATGGAGAAGAGTTCACCTCCATGGTGGTGGTCAGTCCCTCAGCCTGGAGAAGAGTTCACCTCCATGGTGGTGGTCAGTCCCTCAGCCTGGAGAAGAGTTCACCTCCATGGTGGTGGTGAGTCCCTCAGCCTGGAGAAGAGTTCACCTCCATGGTGGTGGTGAGTCCCTCAGCCTGGAGAAGAGTTCACCTCCATGGTGGTGGTCAGTCCCTCAGCCTGGAGAAGAGTTCACCTCCATGGTGGTGGTGAGTCCCTCAGCCTGGAGAAGAGTTCACCTCCATGGTGGTGGTCAGTCCCTCAGCCTGGAGAAGAGTTCACCTCCATGGTGGTGGTCAGTCCCTCAGCCTGGAGAAGAGTTCACCTCCATGGTGGTGGTCAGTCCCTCAGCCTGGAGAAGAGTTCACCTCCATGGTGGTGGTCAGTCCCTCAGCCTGGAGAAGAGTTCACCTCCATGGTGGTGGTCAGTCCCTCAGCCTGGAGAAGAGTTCACCTCCATGGTGGTGGTCAGTCCCTCAGCCTGGAGAAGAGTTCACCTCCATGGTGGTGGTCAGTCCCTCAGCCTGGAGAAGAGTTCACCTCCATGGTGGTGGTCAGTCCCTCAGCCTGGAGAAGAGTTCACCTCCATGGTGGTGGTCAGTCCCTCAGCCTGGAGAAGAGTTCACCTCCATGGTGGTGGTGAGTCCCTCAGCCTGGAGAAGAGTTCACCTCCATGGTGGTGGTGAGTCCCTCAGTCTGGAGAAGAGTTCACCTCCATGGTGGTGGTCAGTCCCTCAGCCTGGAGAAGAGTTCACCTCCATGGTGGTGATGAGTCCCTCAGCCTGGAGAAGAGTTCACCTCCATGGTGGTGGTGAGTCCCTCAGCCTGGAGAAGAGTTCACCTCCATGGTGGTGGTCAGTCCCTCAGCCTGGAGAAGAGTTCACCTCCATGGTGGTGGTCAGTCCCTCAGCCTGGAGAAGAGTTCACCTCCATGGTGGTGGTCAGTCCCTCAGCCTGGAGAAGAGTTCACCTCCGTGGTGGTGGTGAGTCCCTCAGCCTGGAGAAGAGTTCACCTCCATGGTGGTGGTCAGTCCCTCAGCCTGGAGAAGAGTTCACCTCCATGGTGGTGGTCAGTCCCTCAGCCTGGAGAAGAGTTCACCTCCATGGTGGTGGTCAGTCCCTCAGCCTGGAGAAGAGTTCACCTCCATGGTGGTGGTGAGTCCCTCAGCCTGGAGAAGAGTTCACCTCCATGGTGGTGGTGAGTCCCTCAGCCTGGAGAAGAGTTCACCTCCATGGTGGTGGTGAGTCCCTCAGCCTGGAGAAGAGTTCACCTCCATGGTGGTGGTCAGTCCCTCAGCCTGGAGAAGAGTTCACCTCCATGGTGGTGGTCAGTCCCTCAGCCTGGAGAAGAGTTCACCTCCATGGTGGTGGTCAGTCCCTCAGCCTGGAGAAGAGTTCACCTCCATGGTCTGTTCAGACCATGGAGCTGACCTAACCTAACCTAACTTGTAGACATTTTGATGATAAATTAGACACATGTGCAACTCAATAAAGATACCCAAGAGTTGCACATGTGTCTAATTTATCAACATGTCGGTTCTCTGAACCATTCATTTACAAGACATTTTGATATATAGTGGCTTTTTCAATTGGCTTTTTCAATACAAATTCAAGGACATAATGTGAAGTTGAGCAGCATAATCTTGAAGAATCATTTATATTGTTCAACACTTCAGTACTCTTCAACTACAAGGCTGAGGGACTAATTACCTCATCTTTTGTATAGAAGAAAATGAAAATGTTTATTACCTTGCAAAGCTTACAATGTGTGGTTTACGTATTATAAAATATTAATTACAAAGAAGGCCACTAGCATGCCTAGACATTTTTCACATTATGTCCTTGAATTTGTATTGATAAAGCCACTAGTTGGCGAAACGTCTATAATAAAGATACCCAGATGTTGTACATGTTTCTAATTCATCTTGTCGGTATTGTATACCATTCATGTAGTACATAATGTCGTTTATACTGTGAACAACAAGGGTGCCAACACTAACCCCCTGTGGAACACCACTCATAACAGGTCCATATTCCGATTCCTTCCATTAATTCGTTGCAGCGCTGTATAGCCCTTGTGGCTTAGCGCATCTTTTTGATTATAATAATAATCCCATTAATTCAAAATGTTGCCCGATGGTCAGTCACGCCTCTACAGAAGCATGGCTGTTTGTGTGTGAATGTGTATGTGTGTGCGTGTGTACTTACTTACCTATATGTAGGTGCAAGGGTCGATTCATAGCTCCTGGACCCAACCCTTTGCTGGTCGCTACTAGGTCTACTCTCTCCCGGCTTCAAGAGCCTTGTCGTACCTCTTCTTAAAACCATGTATGAATCCCGCCTCTGCCACTTCACTCTACAGATTGTTCCACTTACATCTCTAATCTAAAGACACATTTCCTAACATCTCTGTGACTCATTTTAATTTTCACCTTTCAGTTCTGACCCCTTGTTGCTGTGTCCCATCTCTGGAACATTCTGTCCCTATCCACCTTGTCGATTTATCGCAGTACTTTGTACGTGAGTGTGTGGGAGTATGCGTCAGAGACTAGATGAGTGTGTAGAAGAGTGTGGGTGTGTATTTGGAGTGTGGGAGTAGGAGTGAGAGTATGGGCGTGTATTGGGAGTGTGGAAGAGAGTAGGAGTGAGAGTATGGGCGTGTATTGGGAGTGTGGAAGAGAGTAGGAGTGAGAGTATGGGCGTGTATTGGGAGTGTGGAAGAGAGTAGGAGTGAGAGTATGGGCGTGTATTGGGAGTGTGGAAGAGAGTAGGAGTGAGAGTATGGGCGTGTATTGGGAGTGTGGAAGAGAGTAGGAGTGAGAGTATGGGCGTGTATTGGGAGTGTGGAAGAGAGTAGGAGTGAGAGTATGGGCGTGTATTGGGAGTGTGGAAGAGAGTAGGAGTGAGTATGGGCGTGTATTGGGAGTGTGGAAGAGAGTAGGAGTGAAAGTATGGGCGTGTATTGGGAGTGTGGAAGAGAGTAGGAGTGAGAGTATGGGCGTGTATTGGGAGTGTGGAAGAGTAGGAGTGAGAGTATGGGCGTGTATTGGGAGTGTGGAATAGAGTAGGAGTGAGAGTATGGGCGTGTATTGGGAGTGTGGAAGAGAGTAGGAGTGAGAGTATGGGCGTGTATTGGGAGTGTGGAAGAGGGTAGGAGTGAGTATGGGGGTGTATTGGGAGTGGAAGAGAGTAGGAGTGAGAGTATGGGCGTGTATTGGGAGTGTGGAAGAGAGTAGGAGTGAGAGTATGGGCGTGTATTGGGAGTGGAAGAGAGTAGAAGTGAGAGTATGGGCGTGTATTGGGAGTGTGGAAGAGAGTAGGAGTGAAAGTATGGGCGTGTATTGGGAGTGGAAGAGAGTAGGAGTGAGAGTGTGGGTGTGTATTTGGAGTGTGGAAGAGAGTAGGAGTGAGAGTATGGGCGTGTATTGGGAGTGGAAGAGAGTAGGAGTGAGAGTATGGGCGTGTATTGGGAGTGGAAGAGAGTAGGAGTGTGGGTGTGTATTTGGAGTGTGGAAGAGAGTAGGAGTGAGAGTATGGGCGTGTATTGGGAGTGTGGAAGAGAGTAGGAGTGAGAGTATGGGCGTGTATTGGGAGTGTGGAAGAGAGTAGGAGTGAGAGTATGGGCGTGTATTGGGAGTGGAAGAGAGTAGGAGAGTGTGGGCGTGTATTGGGAGTGTGGAAGAGAGTAGGAGTGAGAGTATGGGCGTGTATTGGGAGTGTGGAAGAGAGTAGGAGTGAGAGTATGGGCGTGTATTGGGAGTGTGGAAGAGAGTAGGAGTGAGAGTATGGGCGTGTATTGGGAGTGTGGAAGAGAGTAGGAGTGAGAGTATGGGCGTGTATTGGGAGTGTGGAAGAGGGTAGGAGTGAGAGTATGGGGGTGTATTGGGAGTGGAAGAGAGTAGGAGTGAGAGTATGGGCGTGTATTGGGAGTGTGGAAGAGAGTAGGAGTGAGAGTATGGGCGTGTATTGGGAGTGGAAGAGAGTAGAAGTGAGAGTATGGGCGTGTATTGGGAGTGTGGAAGAGAGTAGGAGTGAAAGTATGGGCGTGTATTGGGAGTGGAAGAGAGTAGGAGTGAGAGTATGGGCGTGTATTGGGAGTGGAAGAGTAGGAGTGAGAGTATGGGCGTGTATTGGGAGTGTGGAAGAGAGTAGGAGTGAGAGTATGGGCGTGTATTGGGAGTGGAAGAGAGTAGGAGTGAGAGTATGGGCGTGTATTGGGAGTGGAAGAGGAGTGAGAGTATGGGCGTGTATTGGGAGTGGAAGAGATTAGGAGTGAGAGTATGGGCGTGTATTGGGAGTGTGGAAGAGTAGGAGTGAGGGCATGGGCGTGTATTGGGAGTGTGGAAGAGAGTAGGAGTGAGAGTATGGGGGTGTATTGGGAGTGTGGAAGAGAGGAGTGAGAGTATGGGCGTGTATTGGGAGTGGAAGAGAGTAGAAGTGAGAGTATGGGCGTGTATTGTAGAGTGGAAAAATTTAAGAGTGTTTAGGAGAGAGTGTGGGTGTGTATGAGAGGGTGTGGGTATGTATTGGAAAGTGTGGAAGAGTGTAGGTGTGTTGGAAAGAAGAGATAGAAAGAGGGAGAGAGAGAGAGGGAGAGAGAGAGAGAGAGAGAGAGAGAGAGAGAGAGAGAGAGAGAGAGAGAGAGAGAGAGAGAGAGAGAGAGAGAGTGGGGGTATGCATTAAGGAAGGGAGAGCGTGGGATAGCAACTACTGCACTGTGAGGCTTTGAATACATGAATACTACTGACATACCGGGCAGGATGGAGGGGGAGACTCTCCAGAAGTTGAAAGGGGGAGGTGCTAGGAGAGGGAAGGGGCAGGGGAGGGACTAGGGGAGAGTGTAGGTGGTAACCAGAGGGGTAGGAGCAAATGGCAGGGCTAGGTGCTTACGAAGAGGAAGGTGGATGGCAGAGGAGGTGCAAGGGAAGATGTAAGAGCCGGGGAAGAGGAGGTTGGGAGAGGAAGAAAGAGGAAGGAGAATGAGGAGTGAGAGGAAAAAATGTAAAAATAAGGACTAGGGACGTAAAGAGGAAGAGAGTGGGTGAATGGTAAATAGATGGGAGGGAGAGAGAGAGGGAGAGAGAGAGAGGGGGGAACTTTCTTTATTTTTACAATTTAATCTTGATTTTTCTTTAGCAACTGTATGCACTTCTGTTTGTTGCAGAGTCATGCAGTTCCTGCAGGCACTGTTTCACAGTGATTGCTTTCCTCATGGTCTTCCCTAGCTGGGCGGTGGTGGTCAAACTTTTCCCAACATTCTCTCACCCACACGCAGGAACGTTCAGAATATAAAGTTCCTTAGTTTTTCTCCCCTCGACGTTGCTAGACGTAAGGCGGTTGACCTTGGTGATTTGCTTGTGTATTGTCTGAAGAGAAGTTTTTTTTATGCATTTATACGATCTAGCTTAACCTAACCTTACGTAACGTAACCTAACGTAGTTTTGCATAACGTAACGTAGTCTTACGTAACGTAACTTAACGTAGTCTTACGTAACTTAACGTAGTCTTACGTAACGTAACCTAACGTAACGTAAGCTAATTTTATGAAACGTAACATGACCTAACCTTACGTAACGTAACCTAATATAACCATAGGTAGCGTAAACTAACCTAAATTAAGTTAAATAATTCAATAGAAACAAGTACAAAACTAATGATTTTAAGTCCACAGATTTAGATCCTGGTTTAGGAACCCTGGAATTGAAAGCCTAGTTTAAGAACCCTGGGATTTAAACCCTGGAATTTAAATCCTGGTTTAAGACCCCTGGAATTTAAATCCTGGTTTAAGACCCCTGGAATTTAAATCCTGGTTTAAGACCCCTGGAATTTAAATCCTGGTTTAAGACCCCTGGAATTTAAATCCTGGTTTAAGACCCCTGGAATTTAAATTCTGGTTTAAGACCCCTGGAATTTAAATCCTGGTTTAAGACCCCTGGAATTGGACTCGTGACCGCACTGTTGACTTACATTCCCCTCCAATCAATCGTAATTACTTTCCATTCCCTAGGCGCTCTGTGCTCTCTTGGGGAGAATATATTGTTAACGTAACTCGACTCTGGTTTTACATGGATAGATGGAGACAGGAATAATAATGTCTTTTCTATACTTCGACCTTCATATGAGATCCTCTTCAGCAGATACGTATAGTAAACCTTAAGGGAGCTAGTCACTCGCGGCCCTCTAGTGTCTCACAGTTTGTTGACCAGTTCCATTGCATTATTAGTAACTTTATTATAAACAATGTCCTTTAAACATATGCCTGAAGTATCCAGGTAATATTTGCTGCTTTCATCTCTCGTGCTGCAACCCGTGTGTTTCCTGTGTAATACCCGAGTGTTAGTCGACTGGTGTAGGTCGCATCCTGGGACAAAATTGGGTGCAACTTTAGCGTGGGGTCTATCAGCTCATTTACACTTAACCGTGCGGTCTAACCTTTAGGTTAGGTTAATTATAACATAAAAGATAGACCGCACGTAAAAAGTCAGTTTACAGCGTAGACCACGAATACCGTGGTAGACCGCACCCTAAACTAGCATCCAAAATTGACCTAATATGCCCGAAATGCTCTGCATAACAAGGGGTTCTATATAGTAGTATGTCATTGATGTCAGCTGTATACCATGTACATGTACTTGTAGAAATAAAGATGTTATTATTACACAAACCATCATCCATGTTACTCCACTTAATAAAACTCTCCAGATCTTGTAGAGACTTCGAGTCATTTGAATATAATAATAATAATAATAATAATAATAATAATAATAATAATAATAATAATAATAATAATAATAATATATAGAAAGCCCATTTTATGCTGAGCATTTCGGGGAAATTAGGTCAGTGTCCCAGGATGCGACCCACACCAGTCGACTAACACCCAAGTACCCATTTTACTGATGGGGAACATAGGCAACAGGTGGAAAGAAACACGCCCAGTGTTTCTACTCTGGCTGGGAATCGAACCCAGGTCCCTCGCCGTGTGAAGCGAGACCTTTAAATTTTCATGTAATTTTTGCATTCACAAGCATGCATATTTTTTTGGTAGAAAAAATTGGATACACCAGGAGTGTGCTGCTGGTCTGTTCTATGTGATAGTTACATAGTGGGAACAAAAGTTGTTTACAGTAAGAGGGGTGGGGGGGGGAGGCTCCCAGACTTGGTTACATGTGTGGAGAAACATACATTGTTGTACATCTTTTGTTGGGACAACGTTTTGCTCTGTGTAGTTGGGACAACGTTTTGCTCTGTGTAGAGCTTTATCAAGTCTTGTTTTGCTCTGTGTAGAGCTTTATCAAGTCTTGTTTTGCTCTGTGTAGAGCTTTATCAAGTTTTGTTTTGCTCTGTGTAGAGCTTTATCAAGTCTTGTTTTGCTGTGTAGAGCTTTATCAGGTCTTGTTTTGCTCTGTGTAGAGCTTTATCAAGTTTTCTGTGTGTAGAGCTTAATCAAGTTTTGCTGTGTATAGAGCTTTATCAAGTTTTGCTGTGTGTAGAGCTTTATCAAGTCTTCTTTTGCTCTGTGTAGAGCTTTATCAAGTCTTGTTTTGCTCTGTGTAGAGCTTTATCAAGTCTTGTTTTGCTGTGTAGAGCTTTATCAGGTCTTGTTTTGCTCTGTGTAGAGCTTTATCGTCTTGTTTTGCTGTGTGAAGAGCTTTATCAAGTCTTGTTTTGCTTTGTGTACAGCTTTATTAAGTTTTGCTGTGTGTAGGGCTTTATCAAGTTTTCTGTGTGTAGAGCTTAATCAAGTTTTGCTGTGTGTAGAGCTTTATCAAGTTTTGCTGTGTGTAGAGCTTTATCAAGTCTTGTTTTGCTGTGTGTAGAGCTTTATCAAGTCATGGTTTTGTTTTGTGTAATTATTATCAAGTTATGTTTAGCTCTGTGTAGAGCTTTATCAAGTCATGTTTCACACTGTTTAGAGCTTTATCAAGATATGTTTTACACTGTAGAGCTTTATTAATTCATATGTTGCTCTGTGCAGAGCTTTATCAAGTCACACTTTGATAAAGCTCTACACAGAGGCAAAACATTGTCTCAGTAAAAGCTTCTTTTACAACATATATCATTTTCTTACACACTCCATAGCATTACATTTCATGTACTCGCCTAATTGTGGTTGCAGCGGTCGAGTCACAGCTCCTGGCGTGTCCTCTCCCAGCTGTGAAGTTTTTGTGACTTCTTTCAGCCATGATATTGTGAATTTTATTCTCCTTGTGTAAACAAGTATTTCTTCCTGGTGATTATTTTTTTATATAGAAAAATAGGCCAATACTTACACAACCCAGGGCAACATGGGTTTAGAACAGGTCACTCCTGTCTGTCTCAACTGTTGGATCACTACGACAAGACCAAAAGAATGCAGATGTAATATATACAGACTTTGCAAAAGCCTTCGACAAGTGTGACCATGGTGTAATAGCACACAAAATGCGTGCTAAAGGAATAACAGGAAAAGTCGGTCGATGGATCTATAATTTCCTCACTAACAGAACACAGAGAGTAGTCGTCAACAGAGTAAAGTCCGAGGCAGCTACGGTGAAAAGCTCTGTTCCACAAGGCACAGTACTCGCTCCCATCTTGTTCCTCATCCTCATATCCGACATAGACAAGGATGTCAGCCACAGCACTGTGTCTTCCTTTGCAGATGACACCCGAATCTGCATGACAGTGTCTTCCATTGCAGACACTGCAAGGCTCCAGGCGGACATCAACCAAATCTTTCAGTGGGCTGCAGAAAACAATATGAAGTTCAACGATGAGAAATTTCAATTACTCAGATATGGTAAACACGAGGAAATTAAATCTTCATCAGAGTACAAAACAAATTCTGGCCACAAAATAGAGCGAAACACCAACGTCAAAGACCTGGGAGTGATCATGTCGGAGGATCTCACCTTCAAGGACCATAACATTGTATCAATCGCATCTGCTAGAAAAATGACAGGATGGATAATGAGAACCTTCAAAACTAGGGAGGCCAAGCCCATGATGACACTCTTCAGGTCACTTGTTCTATCTAGGCTGGAATATTGCTGCACACTAACAGCACCTTTCAAGGCAGGTGAAATTGCTGACCTAGAAAATGTACAGAGAACCTTCATGGCGCGCATAACGGAGATAAAACACCTCAATTACTAGGAGTGCTTGAGGTTCCTAAACCTGTATTCCCTGGAATGCAGGCGGGAGAGATGCATGATTATATACACCTGGAAAATCCTAGAGGGACTAGTACCGAACTTGCACACGAAAATCACTCACTATGAAAGCAAAAGACTTGGCAGACGATGCACCATCCCCCCAATGAAAAGCAGGGGTGTCACTAGCACGTTAAGAGACCATACAATAAGTGTCAGGGGCCCGAGACTGTTCAACTGCCTCCCAGCATACATAAGGGGGATTACCAACAGACCCCTGGCAGTCTTCAAGCTGGCACTGGACAAGCACCTAAAGTCGGTTCCTGACCAGCCGGGCTGTGGCTCGTACGTTGGTTTGCGTGCAGCCAGCAGCAACAGCCTGGTTGATCAGGCTCTGATCCACCAGGAGGCCTGGTCACAGACCGGGCCACGGGGGCGTTGACCCCCGGAACTCTCTCCAGGTAAACTCCAGGTTGGAGGACCCTAGTTAAGTATATTTATGTACTGATTTGTAATTACCTATTTAAACGTACGTTGTGTGTGTGTGTGTGTGTGTGTGTGTGTGTGTGTGTGTGTGTGTGTGTGTGTACTCACCTATTTGTGGTTGCAGAGGTCGAGACTCAGCTCCTCTGTGTGTGAGTGTGTGTGTGTGAGAGAGAGAGAGAGAGAGACAGAGAGAGAGAGAGAGAGAGAGAAGGGGGGGGCAAATGCCAGGATTTATAGTCAATTACTCCCTCCTACATTCATGTCTCTTCTTCCTCAGTAACTCCCTGGCACACTGACCTGTCCCTCTCTCTCTATCGCTCGTCTCCCTTCCTCTTTCACTTGCGTCTCCTTCCTTCACTCCATCACTCATACCACCCTCCCTCCTTCACTCGCATCTCTCTTCCTCCTTCAGAGTGGTGTTCAACCTGCCGAAGAGCATCCAGGCGACGGTGACGCTGTTAGAGAACATTCATATCATCCTGGAGAAGACACCACAGGAAGATATCACTACAGACATTCTCCCCATCATCTACTCTGGCCTAGAGTCTTCCACAGTGCAAGTGCAGGTGGGTGATGGAGGTGCAAGTGAGCTATTAGCATTATTATATTTAAAATAAGAATTGTATGTGTCATACAGCACTGAAGGTCATGATGTGTAAAAATTAGTGGAGTTAGGAGTTAGTGGATGTGTAAGCTTATGTCAGAGTTAGTGCAGTGGGTTAGTGTCTGTTAAAAACCCCAAGAGTGAATCTGCATTGACAGTGTAACTCTGGGTGAGGATATCACTTCAAGTAGGCATGTCAGGACATTGAAGATGTCAGAAGTGAATTCTGCATAGATAGGAGTCTATTAAGATAATGGTTTGGCAGTGTTCACAGTGAGGTGCTGGGCATCTCTCCATGCAGTATCCATGTGTAAGTCTTGTCTTTGTAAAGAGTGGCAAGCACAGGTGCAGAGAGAAAAGTGGTAAAGAGTTGTACCAACTCGTCTGGAGACAAGGAATCAAGAGGGATATCCTGGTAAGAAGTATATCATACATAAAGCATTCAGTCGGCACATTCAGGTTGCCACCAGGATCGGCAAGGAGATTGGCATAAGAACAGGAGGTAAGAAGAATAGATAGATGATTGCTGTTGTGAGTGTTATTACTGTACAGTTGAACTCTAGCACAATGGACGAAGAGCATATAAGTAAGTATGGGTTCAGGGATTTAGATATTGTGAGATACCAGTACGTATTAAAAAATGGAGAACTCGTGGGGTAAGAAAAGACTAATTGGTTTCCAGAAAAATGGCAAAGCACTGACAGTATATTTGGGACGGGTTGCAGAGGAGTCTCCATTGTGAAACGTTCATCACAAATTAGCTTTATCAAGTATGTAATAATGCTGATTCAAGGTAAAATATTGTACAACAGTCTCCTCTGCACACAGTGTCTTGCTCAAATTGGTCTCCACAAGGGTCACAGTATGACCCTCATCAGAGTAAATGACTAAGAGTTAAAACTACCTCACAAAAAAAGGAGCAGCATGGGTAGGGAAGTAATTAAACCTTGCATGTCAGTTAAAGATCAGGGGCATGAGGGAGAGAGATACAAAGAGCACACTGTGTAGCACATATCTAAATATACACAGGCTGTGGTCTAGTGAATTGGGAAGTATGAATTGAAATTTGTGAATGAGGAATAAAATTGTTTAGTAAAGGTGTACCTTTGATGTATGAAGCACTGGGATAATGATCAAATCATTGTCAAGGAATATATATATAGGGAGTCTAACTGTATTACATAGTTTAGGTGGGTGGAAGTGGGTGATGGTGGGTGCAGATAGGCAAAGATGGGTAACTTGTGGGTATGAATATGTGAATGATGAATGTAGGTCAGTTTTTAATACAGGGAAATGGGCATTATTATGATTATTATTATTATTTTATTTTGGGGAAAAGTGCTCAACCTATAGGAGTCTTGCAGTTCCTAGGTTATGAAAGGTAATAAGGTTTGATCTTAAGAATGGAAGGATAGCTGTGATTCTGACTCTTTTATCCCACTCATCACATCTGACCAACAGGTAGACCCAGTCCCATTTTTTTCCTTTTATTTCCATTGTTTTCCTGGTTTTCTGTAAGATAGCACCAATCTTGTGGCTATAAAATGTAGCCAGAAGATGGGGGTGATTGGTTCTTGGCGTGTTTATTGGCCATCTTGGAGCATTTATTGCTGGGACGAGACGAGGAGAGACAGCGGGAGATGCCAACTTACTGGCCTCCGGGACCTCTTAAGTGGCGGAATTGTAATCTGTGGGGACGAGTGTGATTAAGATGGAAGCTGTGAGTCTTAGAATGAAAGAGAGGGAGAGAGAGAGGGAGAGAGAGAGGGAGAGAGAGAGAGAGAGAGAGAGAGAGGGAGAGGGAGAGAGAGAGGGAGAGAGAGAGGGGGAAGAAAGAGGGAGAGAGGGGGAGAGAGGGGAGAGAGGGGGAAGAGAGAGGGGAGAGAGAGGGGGAGAGAGAGGGGGAGAGAGAGGGGGAGAGAGAGGGGAGAGAGAGAGAGGAGAGAGAGAGAAAGAGAGAGAGAGGGAGGGAGGGAGAGGAGTATAAATAGATGCTTCTTCCCTCCCCCATTGATCTGCCTTTGTAGCCATCATGTTCATTGAGACTTCCCCTTGCTCTCCCTCCCACTCATTCTCTTGCTCTCCCTCCCACTCATTCTCTTGCTCTCCCTCCCACTCATTCTCTTGCTCTCCCTCCCACTCATTCTCTTGCTCTCTTTCCCACTCATTCTCTTGCTCTCCTCCTACCCATTCTCTTGCTCTCCCTCCCACTCATTCTCTTGCCCTCCCTCCCACTCATTCTCTTGCTCTCCCTCCCACTCATTCTCTTGCTCTCCCTCCCACTCATTCTCTTGCTCTCCCTCCTACTCATTCTCTTGCTCTCCCTCCCACTCATTCTCTTGCTCTCCCTCCCACTCATTCTCTTGCTCTCCCTCCCACTCATTCTCTAGCTCTCCCTCCCACTTATTATCTTGCTCTCTCTCCCACTCAACACTCATCCTGTGAGGAAGGATGATCACCACTCCTTTAGTAGTAAGAGGAGATAGGTCGGTATAAAGATATATACAGCCTCTCCTCACTTAATGACGGAGTTCCGTTCCTAAGACCTCATCAGTAAGTGAGGATCACTGTTTATTACACTATACAGTAGTGTACTGTATATTGTAATAAACAGAATTGAGGAAATCAACTCTAACATAAATTATTTAGGTATGAATACTGGTCAAAGAGCCTGTCGTAAGTCTGAGTCGTCGGTAAACGAGTACAAGTTGCTAAGTGAGGAGAGGCTGTGTGTGTGTGTATATATATATATATATATATATATATATATATATATATATATATATATATATATATATATATATATATATATATATATATATGTCGTGCCGAATAGGCAGAACTTGCCATCTTGGCTTAAATAGCAACGCTCATCTTGCCATATAGGACAAGTGAAAATTTGTGTATGCAATAATTTCGCCAAAATCATTCTGAACCTAATGAAAAAAATATATTTCACTGTGTTTGTTTAGTATTAAATTATTGTAAGCAAATCTAAAATATATTTAGTTGGGTTAGGCTAAAATAAATTGTTCTTGTAATAATAAGGTTAGGTAAGTTTTCCAAGATTCTTTTGGAGCAAAATTAAAAATTTTTACATTAACATTAATGAAAAAAATATATCTTTAAACGTATAAGAGAAAATTTTAGAAAGGACTTAATTTTAAATGAGTTCTTGCTAATTGACCAGTTTTACATATTCGGCACGACATATATATATATATATATATATATATATATATATATATATATATATATATATATACATACATATATACAGTGGACCCTCAACCAACGATATTAATCCGTTCCTGAGAGCTCATCGTTAATCAGAATTATCGTTAGTCGAGTTAATTTTCCCCATAAGAAATAATGGAAATCAAATTAATCAGTGCAAGACATCCAAAAGTGTTGAAAAAAAAAATTTTTACCACATGAAATATTAATTTTAATACACACAAACTGAAGAAGACATGTATAATTACATGACACTTACCTTTATTGAAGATCTGGTCATGATTGACGGGAAGGGAGGAGGGGAGACTGTGGATGGTATTAGTGTTTAGAAGGGGAAAGTTTTTCTTTTTCGGGCCACCCTGCCTTGGTGGGAATCGGCCAGTGTGATAATAAAAAAAAAAAAGGGAATCCCCTTCCATTAGGACTTGAGGTGTCAAGTCCTTTTCTGGGGTTACTTCCCTTCTTCTTTTAATGCCACTAGGACCAGCTTGAGAGTCACTGGACCTCTGTCGCACAACATATCTGTCCATAGAGGCCTGTACCTCCCGTTCCTTTATGACATTCCTAAAGTGTTTCACAACATTGTCAGTGTCACAATTAAACACTTGTTCAGGTTTCAATTCTTCACTGTCTATGTACTCCTTGAATTCCTGCGCATATTTTTCAGCTGCTTTTTGGTCCAAACTGGCAGCCTCACCATGCCTTATCACACTATGTATGCCACTACGATTCTTAAATCTCTCAAACCAACCTTTGCTGGCCATAAATTCACTCACATCACCACTAGTTGCAGGCATTTTTCTAATTAAATCCTCATGCAACTTCCTAGCCTTTTCACATATGATCGCTTGAGAGATGCTATCTCCTGCTATCTGTTTTTTGTTTATCCACACCAATAACAGTCTCTCAACATCTTCTATCACTTGCGATCTCAGTTTCGAAAACATAGTTGCACCTTTGGCAAGAACAGCTTCCTTGATTGCCGTTCTCTTGGCCACAATAGTAGCGATGGTTGATTGGCGTTCTGTGTACAACCTGGCCAGCTGGGAGACACACACTCCACTTTCATACTTAGCAATGATCTCTTTCTTCATATCCATAGTAATTCTCACCCTTTTTGCTGTAGGGTTGGCACTAGAAGCTTTCTTGGGGCCCATGGTGACTTATTTTGCAGGTGCAATCACTAAAAATGCTGTGATAATATGAAATGTTCCGATTGTATGTTTGGATGGGACCGTGGTGGCTGGCTGGCTTGTAAACACTGGCCACAAGTGGACGCATCTCAGACAGAACGAATCGTGTTGGTCGAGTTTTTTAGCGCTAGTCTAGGCAAAATTTTTGCGTTAAAATGTATCGCTAGTCAGATTTAACGTTAGATCTGGCAGGGTGGCCCGAAAAAGAAAAACTTTCACCATCATTCACTCCATCACTGTCTTGCCAGAAGGGTGCTCTACACTACAGTTTTTAAACTGCAACATTAACACCCCTCCTTCAGAGTGCAGGCACTGTACTTCCCATCTCCAGGACTCAAGTCCGGCCTGCCGGTTTCCCTGAACCCCTTCATAAATGTTACTTTGCTCACACTCCAACAGCACGTCAAGTATTAAAAACCATTTGTCTCCATTCACTCCTATCAAACACGCTCACGTATGCCTGCTGGAAGTCCAAGCCCCTTGCACACAAAACCTCCTTTACCCCCTCCCTCCAACCTTTCCTAGGCCGACCCCTACTCCGCCTTCCTTCCACTACAGACTGATACACTCTTGAAGTCACTCTGTTTCGCTCCATTCTCTCTACATGTCCGAACCACCTCAACAAACCTTTCCTCAGCCCTCTGGACAACAGTTTTGGTAATCCCGCACCTCCTCCTAACTTCCAAACTACGAACTCTCTGCATTATATTCACACCACACATTGCCCTCGGACATGACATCTCCACTGCCTCCAGCCTTCTCCTCGCTGCAACATTCATCACCCATGCTTCACACCCATATTAAGAGCGTTGGTAAAACTATACTCTCATACATTCCCCTCTTTGCCTCCAAGGACAAAGTTCTTTGTCTCCACAGACTCCTAAGTGCACCACTCACCCTTTTCCCCTCATCAATTCTATGATTCACCTCATCTTTCATAGACCCATCCGCTGACACGTCCACTCCCAAATATCTGAATACATTCACCTCCTCCATACTCTCTCCCTCCAATCTGATATCCAATCTTTCATCACCTAATGTTTTTGTTATCCTCATTACCTTACTCTTTCCTGTATTCACTTTTAATTTTCTTCTTTTGCACACCCTACCAAATTCATCCACCAATCTCTGCAGCCTCTCTTCAGAATCTCCTAAGAGCACAGTGTCATCAGCAAAGAGCAACTGTGACAACCCCACTTTATGTGTGATTCTTTATCTTTTAACTCCACGCCTCTTGCCAAGACCCTCGCATTTACTTCTCTTACAACCCCATCTATAAATATATTAAACAACCACGGTGACATCACACATCCTTGTCTAAGGCCTACTTTTACTGGGAAATAATTTCCCTCTTTCCTACATACTCTAACTTGAGCCTCACTATCCTCGTAAAAACTCTTCACTGCTTTCAGTAGCCTACCTCCTACACCATACACCTGCAACATCTGCCACATTGCCCCCCTATCCACCCTGTCATATGCCTTTTCCAAATCCATAAATGCCACAAAGACCTCTTTAGCCTTATCTAAATACTGTTCACTTATATGTTTCACTGTAAATATATATATACAGTGGACCCCCGCTTAACGATCACCTCCAAATGCGACCAATTATGTAAGTGTATTTATGTAAGTGCGTTTGTACGTGTATGTTTGGGGGTCTGAAATGGACTAATCTACTTCACAATATTCCTTATGGGAAAAAATTCGGTCAGTACTGGCACCTGAACATACTACTGGAATGAAAAAAGTTCGTTAACCGGGGGTCCACTGTATATATATATATATATATATATATATATATATATATATATATATATATATATATATATATATATCTATATATATATATATATATATTTACAGTGAAACATATAAGTGAACAGTATTTAGATAAGGCTAAAGAGGTCTTTGTGGCATTTATGGATTTGGAAAAGGCATATGACAGGGTGGATAGGGGGGCAATGTGGCAGATGTTGCAGGTGTATGGTGTAGGAGGTAGGCTACTGAAAGCAGTGAAGAGTTTTTACGAGGATAGTGAGGCTCAAGTTAGAGTATGTAGGAAAGAGGGAAATTATTTCCCAGTAAAAGTAGGCCTTAGACAAGGATGTGTGATGTCACCGTGGTTGTTTAATATATTTATAGATGGGGTTGTAAGAGAAGTAAATGCGAGGGTCTTGGCAAGAGGCGTGGAGTTAAAAGATAAAGAATCACACATAAATGCCGGGAACAATGGGCTAGTAACCCCTTTTCCTGTAAAGATTACTAAAAAGAATAAGAACAAAATTGTCAAAGTGGGAAGTCTGAATGTGCGTGGATGTTGTGCAAATGATAAGAAAGAGATGATTGTGGATGTTATGAATGAGAAGAAACTGGATGTCCTGGCTTTAAGTGAAACAAAGCTGAAGGGGGTGGGAGAGTTTCAATGGAGAGGAATAAATGGGATTAGGTCAGGGGTTTCAAATAGAGTTAGAGCTAAAGAAGGAGTAGCAATAATGTTGAAGGATAAGCTATGGCAGGAAAAGAGGGACTACAAATGCATAAATTCAAGGATTATGTGGAGTAAAATAAAGATTGGATGTGAAAAGTGGGTTATAGTAAGCGTGTATGCACCTGGAGAAGAGAGAAGTGTAGAGGAGAGAGAGAGATTCTGGGAAATGTTGAGTGAATGCGTGGGGAGTTTTGAATCAAGTGTGAGAGTAATGGTGGTTGGGGATTTCAATGCTAAAGTGGGTAAAAATGTTATGGAGGGAGTAGTAGGTAAATTTGGGGTGCCAGGGGTAAATGTAAATGGGGAGCCTTTAATTAAGTTATGTGTAGAAAGAAATTTGGTAATAAGTAATACATATTTTATGAAAAAGAGGATAAATAAATATACAAGGTATGATGTAGCACGTAATGAAAGTAGTTTGTTAGATTATGTATTGGTGGATAAAAGGTTGATGGGTAGGCTCCAGGATGTACATGTTTATAGAGGGGCAACTGATATATCAGATCATTATTTAGTTGTAGCTACAGTTAGAGTAAGAGGTAGATGGGAAAAGAGGAAGGTGGCAACAACAAGTAAGAGGGAGGTGAAAGTGTATAAACTAAGGGAGGAGGAAGTTCGGGCGAGATATAAGCGACTATTGGCAGAAAGGTGGGCTAGTGCAAAGATGAGTAGTGGGGGGGTTGAAGAGGGTTGGAATAGTTTTAAAAATGCAGTATTAGAATGTGGGGCAGAAGTTTGTGGTTATAGGAGGGTGGGGGCAGGAGGAAAGAGGAGTGATTGGTGGAATGATGAAGTAAAGGGTGTGATAAAAGAGAAAAAGGTAGCTTACGAGAGGTTTTTACAAAGCAGAAGTGTTATAAGAAGAGCAGAGTATATGGAGAGTAAAAGAAAGGTGAAGAGAGTGGTGAGAGAGTGCAAAAGGAGAGCAGATGAAAGAGTGGGAGAGGCACTGTCAAGAAATTTTAATGAAAATAAGAAAAAATTTTGGAGTGACTTAAACAAGTTAAGAAAGCCTAGGGAAAGTATGGATTTGTCCATTAAAAACAGAGTAGGGGAGTTAGTAGATGGGGAGAGGGAGGTATTAGGTAGATGGCAAGAATATTTTGAGGAACTTTTGAATGTTGAGGAAGAAAGGGAGGCGGTAATTTCATGCACTGGCCAGGGAGGTATACCATCTTTTAGGAGTGAAGAAGAGCAGAATGTAAGTGTGGTGGAGGTACGTGAGGCATTACGTAGAATGAAAGGGGGTAAAGCAGCTGGAACTGATGGGATCATGACAGAAATGTTAAAAGCAGGGGGGGATATAGTGTTGGAGTGGTTGGTACTTTTGTTTAATAAATGTATGAAAGAGGGGAAGGTACCTAGGGATTGGCGGAGAGCATGTATAGTCCCTTTATATAAAGGGAAAGGGGACAAAAGAGATTGTAAAAATTATAGAGGAATAAGTTTACTGAGTATACCAGGAAAAGTATACGGTAGGGTTATAATTGAAAGAATTAGAGGTAAGACAGAATGTAGAATTGCGGATGAGCAAGGAGGCTTCAGAGTGGGTAGGGGATGTGTAGATCAAGTGTTTACATTGAAGCATATATGTGAACAGTATTTAGATAAAGGTAGGGAAGTTTTTATTGCATTTATGGATTTAGAAAAGGCATATGATAGAGTGGATAGAGAAGCAATGTGGCAGATGTTGCAAGTTTATGGAACAGGTGGTAAGTTACTAAATGCTGTAAAGAGTTTTTATGAGGATAGTGAGGCTCAGGTTAGGGTGTGTAGAAGAGAGGGAGAATACTTCCCGGTAAAAGTAGGTCTTAGACAGGGATGTGTAATGTCACCATGGTTGTTTAATATATTTATAGATGGGGTTGTAAAAGAAGTAAATGCTAGGGTGTTTCGGGAGAGGGGTGGGATTAAATTATGGGGAATCAAATTCAAAATGGGAATTGACACAGTTACTTTTTGCTGATGATACTGTGCTTATGGGAGATTCTAAAGAAAAATTGCAAAGGTTAGTGGATGAGTTTGAGAATGTGTGTAAAGGTAGAAAGTTGAAAGTGAACATAGAAAAGAGTAAGGTGATGAGGGTATCAAATGATTTAGATAAAGAAAAATTGGATATCAAATTGGGGAGGAGGAGTATGGAAGAAGTGAATGCTTTCAGATACTTGGGAGTTGACGTGTCGGCGGATGGATTTATGAAGGATGAGGTTAATCATAGAATTGATGAGGGAAAAAAGGCGAGTGGTGCGTTGAGGTATATGTGGAGTCAAAAAACGTTATCTATGGAGGCAAAGAAGGGAATGTATGAAAGTATAGTAGTACCAACACTCTTATATGGATGTGAAGCTTGGGTGGTAAATGCAGCAGCGAGGAGACGGTTGGAGGCAGTGGAGATGTCCTGTCTAAGGGCAATGTGTGGTGTAAATATTATGCAGAAAATTCGGAGTGTGGAAATTAGGAGAAGGTGTGGAGTTAATAAAAGCATTAGTCAGAGGGCAGAAGAGGGGTTGTTGAGGTGGTTTGGTCATTTAGAGAGAATGGATCAAAGTAGAATGACATGGAAAGCATATAAATCTATAGGGGAAGGAAAGAGAGGTAGGGGTCGTCCTCGAAAGGGTTGGAAAGAGGGGGTAAAGAAGGTTTTGTGGGCGAGGGGCTTGGACTTCCAGCAAGCGTGCATGAGCGTGTTAGATAGGAGTGAATGGAGACGAATGATACTTGGGACCTGACGATCTGTTGGAGTGTGAGCAGGGTAATATTTAGTGAAGGGATTCAGGGAAACCGGTTATTTTCATATAGTCGGACTTGAGTCCTGGAAATGGGAAGTACAATGCCTGCACTTTAAAGGAGTGGTTTGGGATATTGGCAGTTTGGAGGGATATGTTGTGTATCTTTATACGTATATGCTTCTAAACTGTTGTATTCTGGGCACCTCTGCAAAAGCAGTGATAGTGTGTGAGTTTGGTGAGTGTTGAATGATGATGAAAGTATTTTCTTTTTGGGGATTTTCTTTCTTTTTTGGGTCACTCTGCCTCGGTGGGAGACGACCGACTTGTTGATATATATATATATATATATATATATATATATAGATATATCAACCATCCGATTTACGACCTGTATTTTATGCCAAATTTCTGGGAAATAAACAACCATTTGTGTTGTACACAGTGTTTATCCTAAACCTTACAGTATAAAATACAGTAGTAACAGCATAAAAAGTAAAGTAAAACATGAAATACCAAAATCAAACAATAAAATAAAGTCATTGCAAAAATGTTTTGTTGATATTCAGTAGTAAAGTTCGACTTACGACCATTTCGACTTACGACTGGTTTCTCGGAACCGAACTCGGTCGTAAGTCGGATGGTAGGTGTATATATATTCTTTCTTTCAACACACCAGCCGTATCCCACCGAGGCGGGGTGGCCCAAAAGGAAAAACGAAAGTTTCTCCTTTTACATTTAGTAATATATACAGGAGAAGGGGTTACTAACCACTTGCTCCCGGCATTTTAGTTGCCTCTTACAACACGCATGGCTTACGGAGGAAGAATTCTGTTCCACTTCCCCGTGGAGATAAGAGGAAATAAACAAGAATAAGAACTAGAAAGAAAATAGAAGAAAACCCAGAGGGGTGTGTATATATGTGCTTGTACATGTATGTGTAGTGTGACCTAAGTGTAAGTAGAAGTAGCAAGATGTACCTGAAATCTTGCATGTTCACGAGACAGAAAAAAGGACACCAGCAATCCTACCATCATGTAAAACAATTACAGGCTTTCGTTTTACACACACTTGGCAGGACGGTAGTACCTCCCTGGGCGGTTGCTGTCTACCAACCTACTACCTACATATACATGTATATATACAGTGGACCCCCGGTTAACGATATTTTTTCACTCCAGAAGTATGTTCAGGTGCCAGTACTGACCGAATTTGTTCCCATAAGAAATATTGTGAAGTAGATTAGTCCATTTCAGACCCCCAAACATACACGTACAAACGCACTTACATAAATACACTTACATAATTGGTCGCATTCGGAGGTAATCGTTATGCGGGGGTCCACTGTATATATATGTGTGTGTGTGTGTGCATGTAAGGAAATAGTAAGGCAAGTAGGGCAAATTAAGATGCAGAGCAATATATGCAATTGAAGGTAGGGAGAAATGTAGAGAGAGGGCATGAGAAAAATAATGGAAGGCAGTACTGTATTTATATTGAGTTATCTGATAAGGACTAATCTTGAGTCTAGCTGTCACTTTTTCTGTCTAGATAATATACCTATGTATACTTTTGGTGAGTTTCGAGAGAATCACTACTCTTGGAGCCCGGCCATGGGCCAGGGTCACGATATTATTCACGGAAAGCTCTAAACCCATAAAGGTATAGAGGATGAGGTCAAGATAGTATAGCAGAAGGTGCTCTCCCCATCCTTCACTGACTCTGAACACTGCTGCCATGACAAACTGGGCAAAGATAATTATAATCATTAATTATTATCTCCTTAAGGAAGTGTTAAACCTGATGACTTGTTGAATAAGGAGCATGTAAAGTGTAGACTTATTAATATTGCTACTTAAGTTCATACATTTGTCAAGATTGATAAATATCACTTTCACAATTATGCTCCTCATTTAAATTATATATTCTCTGTCAGATGCTAATTTGTATCAATAATTGTAGGACTACTCTCCAAGGGAGGTTCTCTCTCATACCAAGCGCTGTATGACCCATACGGATTTAGCACTTCCCATAAATATAATAGTAATTTTAATCATGCTCTTTTGGGAGATTCTGAAGACAAGTTACAAAGGATGGTGACGAAATTGGGAGGGAGTGTAACAGTAGGAAATTAAAAGTGAACTTAAAAAAGAGCAAGGTGATGAGAGTAATAAAAAGTGTAGGCAATGACTGATTATCATATTGGAGGAAGGAAGTTTGGAGGAAGTAGATGCATGTACAGTGGTCCCTCGCTTTTTGTAGTTCTCGGCAATCGTAAATTTCGCCAATCATAGGGGTATTTTCGTATAAACATGGACTCGCTTTTCATAGGTTGACTCGCGAATAATAGTTCGTTCAGGACGCTTACGCACGGTGTGAGCCGGGGAGGCTTTCCTACCAAGCCAGTCTGGCATTGTTTACCAGTGAGTGAAGGACCCCTCAAGTGCTCCTACGAAATATTTCATAATATTCTACTCATTTTAGTGCTTGCAAGTAGTACTAAATAACCTACCATGGCTCCAAAGAAAGCTCCTAGTGCCAAGCCTGTGGTAAAGAAGGTGAGAAATATGTACAGTGACAAAGTCTTGTACCATTTTAGGGAAGTGTTTAATTAAAGAGACGCCAGAAACAGAGCTCTCTCCTCAGTTACTTTGCGAGACAGGACTAGAGTGACTCTCAAGGTGGTCCTAGTGGCATTAAGAAACAGAGAAGAGAAGCAACCCCAGAGAAGCAATTGTTACCTGAGGTGTTGCTGGAAGGGGATTCCCCTTCCAAACTGTAAACAATCCAATCTCTCTCCTCCTCCAGTCTCCCATACACTAAGAAGAATCTCCAATAAAGGTAAGTGTTATGCTGTTAATGTTTCATTCATCATTTCCCATTGTATTGTTTATGTACTACATGTATATTTCATGTAAAAAATTTTTTTGTTTTAATACTTCTGAGTGTCAGAAACGGATTAATTGTATTTACATTATTTCTTATGGGGAAAATTGATTCGCAAATTGTAAGTTTCGTTTATAGTAGCTCCTCCAGGAATGGATTAATTACGAAAAACGAGGGACCACTGTATGTGCAATGAATATGTACGTACTCTCTAAAATATACTACTATATATCTTACTACTCTTTACTACTCACCACTAATTTGCATTTACCACACTGGAGATCTACGCCAGCCAATCACTTTAAGTCTATTGTTACTCAACAAAAATCTTCTGTTAGAATGATTATTTAGTCATTTTCCAGACAGCATGTCGTCCCCATTTAGAAGCTCATATCTGCTCCAGGTACAAAATATCCACACTTACTACTGTGCTTACTATGTTTATAGAACACTTAATACATATACTGATCCAGTGCTTTAAATCTTCTTGGAGAGCTGAAACAAACACAGATACACATAAGTAACAAATAATAATAATAATAATAATGTGTGAAAGTATAGTGGTACCAACACTTTTATATGGGTGTGAAGCTTGGGTTTTAAATGCTGCAGCGAGGAGACAGTTGGAGGCAGTGGAGATGTCCTGTCTAAGGGCAATGTGTGGTGTAAATATTATGCAGAAAATTTGGAGTGTGGAAATTAGGAGAAGGTGTGGAGTTAATAAAAGTATTAGTCAGAGGGCTGAAGAGGGGTTGTTGAGGTGGTTTGGTCATTTAGAGAGAATGGATCAAAGTAGAATGACACGGAGAGCGTATAAATCCGTATGGGAAGGATGGCTGGGTAGGGGTCGTCCTCGAAAAGGTTGGAGGGAGGGGGTAAAGGAGGTTTCATGGGCGAGGGGCTTGGACTTCCAGCAAGCGTGCTGCGTGAGTGTGTTAGATAGGAGTGAATGGAGATGAATGGTATTTGGAACCTGACAAGCTGTTGGAGTGTGAGCAGGGTAATATTTAGTGAAGGGATTCAGGGATACCAGTTATTTTTATATAGCTGGGCTTGAGTCCTGGAAATGGGAAGTGCAATGCCTGCACTTTAAAGGAGGGGTTTGGGATATTGGCAGTTTGGAGGGATATGTTGTGTATCTTTATACATATATGCTTCTAAGCTGTTGTATTCCGAGCACCTCTGCAAAAACAGTGATTATGTGTAAGTGAGGTGAAAGTGTTGAATGATGATGAAAGTATTTTCTTTTTGGGGATTTTCTTTCTTTTTGGGTCACCCTGCCTCGGTGGGAGACAGCCAACTTGTTAAAAAAAAAAAATAATAATCTTTATTTCTACAAGTACATGTACAACATATACAGCCCAAAGCTGACATCAGTGACATACTACTATACAGAAAGCCCTTTGTTATGCAGAGCATTTTGGGCAGTTAGGTCAATTTTGTCCCCAGGATGCAACCCCCACCAGTCAACTAACATCCAGGTACCTATTTACTGATAGGTGAAAATGGACAGCAGGTGTGTTAAGGAAACGCGTCTTAATGTTTCCAGCCGTACCGGGGATTGAACCACAGACCTCAGTGTGTGAGCTGAGTCCGCTACCAGTCGAGCTACCTCTTTGACATCCTTCGTGTCCAGCTCAGCCTGTTTAGATACTCTATGCAGAAATGGGTCTAGTCATGGGGGGTGGGAATGTTGCAGTCGGTGGGTAATCTGAATTGTGATGTCAACACACTCCTGGCACGACAGCAGCAGATGAATGTGCTTTTTGTATTGAGGGTGGGGTGGTTACCCTATGTTGGTTAGAGACTCCCGTTGCATTAAAAAAAGTAATGACAATCATTAACGACTATATTGTTGACTTTCAGTTTTAACTAAATATTACAGTTACATTTACAGTGTTCTGTAACTGCTGTCCTTAGTTTAGTGCTTCTTCATAAATATCAAAGTCAGGATCCAGTGTTATTTTCAAGAATTAGAGTGAAGATTCAGCTCTGGAGCTAAAGTTTTTGTACATTCTAAAAAATGTGAAGCATTTGGGGAGGACTAAAATTAATAAGTACAAAATAGTTAATACTAGTACAGGTATTTGGATAAGGATTATAATGTGTAATTAATGGAACAATTCAGCATGACCAGTTTCTGTACATAAGATGCTTTAATTACAATGAGGAGATAACGGTTAAACTAGTTTTGTAAGCTACTACTGATATGGTAAGTGTTTATGGCTGAAAAACATTAGGACGTGTTTCCATTAAGACACCTGCTGCCCCTGTTCACCCATCAGTAAAATGGGTACCTGGGTGTTAGTTGATTGGTGTGGGTTGCATCCTTTGATTTGCATGGAGTGTTCATTCAGAAAGTCTTACACATGGAATACTAAGATACTTATTTCTAGTGCTTTGCTCTCCAGGAATTGTTTTGGCTCAGGGTTAATATTTGTATTGAGTATTCTGTATGTGTAATATTTGACAAAGTAAGTTTCAATCTTTGAACAAGATTGGGAAGGGGTGTTTTCCAGAATTAGATTGTATGATTATTCTAATAAGTTTTGTTGCATTATAACTGGTTATACATGGTTTGCTGTTGTAGAGCCCCATTCACATACATCATAGATGAGGTGAGGGTGGATTAAACAGTGCAAAGTAGTGTTGGTTATGGTATACAGGGACAGTGCTAGAATTTCTGCAGTGGGAGGGCTTTGAGATAGCCGATTGCCCACCGTTTTGAAAATTTTCTTGGGTGCTGGATGGGGTGTCATTTACTGTAACTTGGAGTCTGTCATTGAGGTAAGACTTTTATAGCGTAATAATCTAGTTTAAGTAGGATTTGTGGTCTATTGTATCAAAAACTTTTGTGAGATCAGTAAAGAGGCTTATTGGATATTTATTGTTATGAATGCATAAATTGTGTATATTATTATTACTGGAACAGGTGGGGCTCCGTTTTATGGCGCTTCGCTTTACAGCATTTCACTAATGCAGTGGTTTTCAGTTATACCCATTCTTCACATATTCAGACTGTTTCACTTTATAGCGATTTTCGCTTTGCAGCAGTAGCCTGGAACCTAACCTGCTGTATAAGCAGGGCCCTCCTGTATACATTACTGACAGGTGGATGAATAAGACATACCTGCAACACACAGGTGTCTGCTGAAGAAGCAGCCGTTTGGGCAAGCAATATGTTTCAGCAGTAAATATACCCAAGTGTTGCAAGTGTGTCTTACTTATCAACTGCTTGTGTATATTTCAAATACTGTATTTTAGATAGTACAGTAGTGTCAAGTTAGAAACTGACTTGTAGTTATTGATTTCAGACGAGTGTCCACTTTCTTGGCATGGCATAATAATACATTATCTAATTTAAGCATGTTTGGGAACATTTTGATTTTAATAGATTTGTTAAACATCACCACAGTTCTTGGTGATAGTACTTGTTCAACAAAAGTATGTGGTATTAGCTTTATTTCCTGCTTTTGTTTTTGTAAATACGTAATGTAATTGTTGGCACGAAAGCCTTTACCCGTATTTGTATTGCATTCCTTACCTAATGCTGTATGACCCATACAGGTTTAGTACTTAGTTTTTAACATAACTTAGAATTTGTACCATATTTTTTGGCATTAAATCTCACACTTCATATTATTTGTCAAGATTAAGATAGGGAGTGAGATAAAGGGGTAGGGGGATAAAGGGGTAAGGAGTGAGATAAAGAGGTAAGGAGTGAGATAAAGGGATAGAGAGTGGGATACAGGGGTAGGGTGTGAGATACAGGGGTAGGGAGTGGGGTATAAAAATCCAGGTGTGTGGTAGTGTGTATGTAGTTAGCCTTCCATCACTGCCAGGCTACACAACACGTTACAGATAAGAGATAAGATAAGATAAGATTTCGTTCGGATTTTTAACCCTGGAGGGTTAGCCACCCAGGATAACCCAAGAAATTCAGTGCGTCATCGAGGACTGTCTAACTTATTTCCATTGGGGTCCTTAATCTTGTCCCCCAGGATGCGACCCACACCAGTCGACTAACACCCAGGTACCTATTTGCTGCTAGGTGAACAGGACAACAGGTGTAAGGAAACGTGTCGAAATGTTTCCACCCGCCGGGAATCGAACCCGGGCCCTCTGTGTGTGAAGCGGGAGCTTTAGCCACCAGGCCACCAGGCCACCAACAGGGTTTATATCACCCTAAACCTCAGTCTGCTGATGGTTGGCAACCATTAGCAAGTCCCTTAGTGTGCTAGTGCTGGAGAAGAGATGCAGGGGAGGTGAGGTGAGGTGAAGTGAGGTGAGGTGAAGTGAGGTGAGGTGAGGTGAGGTGAAGTGAGGTGAGGTGAGGTGAAGTGAGGTGAGGTGAGGTGAGGTGAAGTGAGGTGAGGTGAAGTGAGGTGAGGTGAGGTGAAGTGAGGTGAGGTGAGGTGAAGTGAGGTGAGGTGAAGTGAGGGAGTGAGGAGTAGAGGTACTACAGCCTCTATAAAATTGTAAATTTATGACAAACTGTCATTTAGAAGGGACTCCACAATTATAATAATAATAATATATTTATAATATCTTTATTTCTACAAGTACATGCATGTACAAGGTATACAGGCCTAGCTGACATCAATGACATAACTACTATATAGAAAGCCACTTGTTTTGCAGAGCATTTTAGGCAAATTAGGTCAGTTTTGTCCCAGGATGCGACCCACACCAGTCGACTAACACCCAGGTACTCATTTTATACTGATGGGTGAACAGGGACAGCAGGTGTCTTATAGAAACACGTCCTAATATTATCCAGTCGTACCAGAGATTCGAACTCCGAACCTCAGTGTATGAGCTGAGTGCACAAGTGATCGAGCTCTAGAACACCATGTTTTTTTTTTACTCTAAGTAGTTGCAATTAGGTTTGATCCAAGGAATGGGAGTATAGCTCCAATTTCTTGGATCAAGAGACCCTTCACTCAAGGACCTACCTTGAAGGGGATACATGAGATTATAGAGGAATATTAAAGTGGGATTAATAAACTTGTTAAAAAATTTTATCTTTTTAAAATCTTTTGACTCATTAAAATATTTTTTTCTGCATTATATTTATGGGGCAGTGGTAAACACTTGGGGAGTCAGGAATGGTGGACATAAGGTTTAATCTAAGGAAGTGGATGATAGGTCAGTTCCCTGAATCAAACGCCCTTCATTGGTATCAAGACATTTACCTTGAGGGTACAGTAGAACTCCCATTTCTGCAGTTTCAGTTATCTGTGGCCCAAAGATAATCTTAATTTTCCTTAATAATGGCTCCAAAGCACAAAACTAATGATTCAAAGCCTAAGAGAAGCTGTGAAGTACTTCCCATCAGTGAAAAAGTGCTAATTCCTGACCAGCTGTGAGTAATTTATCAATTAAACTTTTTCCTAGGTATGTAAACAAAAAATGACATACAGAATTCACTACGGCTCACTCTTTCAGGTATCTGCAGTAGGTCTTGGAACGTACCACCCACAGATACAGAAGGACTACTGTACTTTCTGAGTTGTGTTTGCAAAACTTGAATCATATCTTCTGGCTTCATGTGATGCAAGATTCACTTTGTGTATATTATAGCAATAGGGGGGTGCTAAACTCATATTGGTCATACAACACTTGGGGAATCTGAGGTAATCAGGTTTGATCCAAAGAAATTATTAAATTCATGGGTAAATGCTAAACTTGTATGGGCCATACAGTGCTTAGGAAAAATGGGTGGCACTTTTGATCCAAGGAAGGGTAGGTCATGTCCAGCTCATTAGATCAAGACCATCAATGAACCAACCCACTTTTGAAGACTTATTTTATATAATGACCCTCCTATCTCCACCACAATTATTTCCCTTCCTCTACTGTTCCACCACTCCCCAGCTTCTTGTATATATTTCTGGCCTCTTCTCACTTCATTGGCATGAAGGGAGGGTCCTTGATGCTGTTGAGGGCTTTTGATCAAAGAATTGAACCTGACTGCCTTCCATTTTCCCCAGGTGCTACATGACTTCTACAGGTTTTGCACCCTACCCTTTCCCTTTCCCCCAAATATAATAATAATAATAATCTTTATTTCTACAAGTACATGCCTAGCTGACATCAATGACATACTATTATATAGAAAGCCCCTTGTTATGCAGAGCATTTCAGGCAAATTAGGTCAATTTTGGCCCCTGGATGCAACCCACACCAGTCGACTAACACCCAGGTACCTATTTTACTGATAGGTGAACAGGGACAGCAGGTGTCTTAAGGAAACAAGTCTTGTTTCCACTTGTGCCGGGGATCAAACCACGGACCTCAGTGTGTGACCTGAGTGCGCTACCAATCGAGGTACAGTTTGTGGGGCTCATTGAGGGGTAGAAGGGTGAATGTATACATTTGTAGACTGTTTTGGAGACATGTTATGGATACTTGAGAGAGGACCCAGGCCTGCCTGTCCACTATCTTCTATGCCTGTTTGAAGAGTGAGGGAGAGACCTCTGGGCTAACTCGCTGGTTCATGGGAGGACGTGATGTCATGGCTAGCAAGGGAGCCTCGCTATAATTGTATTAGGAATCTATATACTACACAAATATTACACAGTTGACAACAGGACATCTAATACTATTGCTATAGTGATTAATATGGTGATTGGAGTAAAGCATAAGTAGCCTCATTGGTTTTCTGTGCCACCAGGTGGCAGCAGTAGTGGCAGCAACCAACGCCTCTGAGTACCTCGACTCAGAGGCCATCAAGAAGACTGTACTGCCCAGGACAAAGGCAATATATGAACAGAACCCAACAGATGTGGCTCTCTGTCTCACTGTCCTGGGCTGCATAGAGCGGATACTTGACAAGTTGGAGCGAGCGGCCATCATCGATGACGTCCTACCCATCCTCAGCGATGTCAAGCTTCAAGATGCTGATGTTACTGTCAAGGTTGTGAGTACGTAGCGACCCTTGATTTGTTATTGTTATTAAGGATGTAAGAAAGGAACTGACAGGTCCTTTCAGCTGTTGAGGTTCCCTTTGCTAGGATGTTAGGAGTTATTAGGACTTTTCAGCTGGGACACTCTTAAGAATATGAGTTCATAGGTCCTTCCAGCTACTGAGGTACATTAAAGATAGGGGTAAAGGGGGAGTAAATAGGTCCTTCCAGGTGTTGAGGGTTCCCTTGTTAGGGATGTTGGGAGGTGATAGGTCCTTCCAGTTAAGGATGTTGGGAGGTAATAGGTTCTTCCAGTTATGTTGGGAGGTAATAGGTCCTTCCAGTTAAGGATGTTGGGAGGTAATAGGTTCTTCCAATTAAGGATATTGGGATACAAGGAGAAGGCTGGAGGCAGTGGAGATGTCATGTCTGAGGGCAATGTGTGGTGTGAATATAATGCAGAGAATCCGTAGTTTGGAGATTAGGAGGAGGTGCAGGATTACAAAAACTGTTATCCATAGGGCTGAGGAGGGGTTATTGAGGTGGTTCAGACATATAGAGAGAATGGAACGAAATATGACTTTGAGAGTGTATAAATCTGTAGTGGAGGGAAGGTGGGATAGGGGTTAGCCTAGGAAAGGTTGGAGGGAGGGAGTAAAGTTGGTTTTTGTGTGAGAGGGCTTGGACTTCCATCAAGCATGTGTGTGTTAGGAGGGAATGGAGACAAATGGCTTTTAGGACTTTATGTGCTGTTGGAGTGTGAGCAAGGTAACATTTATGAAGGGATTCAGGAAAACCAGACTTGAGTCCTGGAGACAGGAAGTACAGTGCCTGCATTCTGAAGGAAGGGTGTTAATATTGCAGTTTTATAACTAGTAGTGTAAGCATGCCTCTGGCAAGAGTGATGGAGTGAATGATGAAAGTTTTCCTTTTTCGAGCCACCCTGCCTTGGTAGGAAATGGCTGATGTGTTATAATAAAAGAAATAGATTCTTCCAATTAAGGATAGTGGGAGGTAACAGGTTCATCCAGTTAAGGATATTGGGAGGTAATAGGTCCTTCCAGTTGTTGGGCTACCTTAAGGCAGTGAGGATTTAAAAGGTCTTTGTAGTTGTTGGATTACCATGATGATCTGAGGAGGGAGTTATGAGGACCTTCCAGGTGTTAGGGTTCCCTAGTTTATTGTAAAATGTATGTCAGGACTATCCTGTCAATAGATATGTGGGGTTAGATTTCCCTTTAATATAGAAAAAGTGGGAATAGTCTTTTTTTTTTTTTTTAGTGTAAGTGGAATGGCGATGGACAATTGCAGTTTATGGCATTTATTGAGAAGTTTGGTCCACCAGGGGACTTTATTAATTTATAGTCAACAGGAACTTTATTAATTGATAAAATCTGGACTGCAATGTGTGAGTCGAGATAAAATCCCTGTGGTCAAACCATCTCATGATACCTTGAACTGCACATTGTCTTAACCAACATAGTCAGTATATTCTACCAGTGATATAGGGAAATAAAATCAGTGGTCATTCAGGCATAATGGAAACGGGTATGGGTATGAACACACACTTTGCAGGACAAACTTTTATTTATTCAGGGTGGCCATTCAGCACAATAATTAGAAAAGGCTTGATCCCTTGTTTAACAGCAAGACTATTCAGTGAGGTTTACCTCAAAACAGGATAATAAACATGAGTAACTAACATATTTTGATCTTTAGTTTCCAAGTCCTATATTCTTTCAAGGGGTTGCGGCATGCCTAGGTTAGAGAGACGAGAATCAGATAGGGGTATTAACCAAATGGGTGGGGCTTGACAAGGGGTAGGCCATGGTCAGATATAGAGCTTAACCAGAAAGGGGTGGGGTTTGCCAAGAAAAGGGAAGGGCCTAGTCAGATGGGTAGGGCTTGACAAGAAAGGGGCAGGCCATGGTCAGATAGGTGGAGCTTAGTTGGAAAAGGATAAGGCTTATAAAAAAAAGGGGGGGGGAGCTTAGGACATAAAAGGAACAAGGCCTAACCACAAAGGAGGGCAGAGCTTGACAGGAAAGGGGCCTAACTAGAAAGGGAAACACTTTGGGGACATTGGTGAATCTTTTGTCCACTAGTAAGTCAATGTAGATTCACCAGTATGGCACTGGGAAATGCATGACCATGTCAGTTTATCTTTAACAGGTATAAAGAACAAAAAGGCATAATGCTGTGACTGGAACAATACACAAATAACCAGTACACAGGAGAGAGGAGCTCACAACAATGTTGCGGTCCTACATGGCCCATTTACAAAGTCACACTAACAGGAAGGAGAGGAGCCAGTATATATAGGCAAGTTGGCAGGAACAGGTAAAGAGAGGTAGGAGGAATAGTGGTAGAGGTAAAGCTGGTAGTGGAAGTAGAAGTGGTAGTGTGAAGTAGGTAGAGAGGTTGGTGGGACAAAAAAGAGAGAAGGTAGGAGCCAAAAGCAGTAGGGAATGAAGTAGTAGTAGTGGTGGTGGAGTCAAAGGCCAAGAAAGAGGAGCGCTGCAGGAGAGCTAAGAGCCCACAAGGGACAAGACCAAAAACACAGGAGGTGGAAAAAGTAAAGGATAAAACACCCAAGGCAGAAGAAAGGGAATCCAAAGCAAGAAGAAGGAAAAGAGAAGAGGTAGAAAGAGGAGAAAAAAGAATCCGGTTAAGTCATGTGTGTTCTGAAGTTTGGAGCATTTGACAATGTAATGGGAAAGGAAGGCATCTATAGAGACAAGCTAGGACTAAGGTTCATACAAGTTGTGTATAAAAGAGGATTCAACAAGATGGCAACTTTAAAAGTTGGAAGTAGGGTAGACAGTTTAAGCAGACCAGTCAATAGGATGACAGTGATCTCTAACATGACAGAAAAGAGCATTGGTGTCAGCAAGCCTAACACTTCTTTTGTGCTCGTTGAGTCTGTCAAAAAGAGAACGGCCAATTTCACCCAGGTACTGAAAAGGACAAGAGGAACAGAGTAGACACTGGGGCATCTATAGCGGGAGGAGAGGTATGAACAAGATTAGTGTGAAGGGTGCTAGTCTGGCGAAAAGTAAGTTTGATGTCGAAGGAACGGAGAGAGTTGTTGAGATTAGAAAGACTGGAAGATAGAGAATAGATGTCCCAGGAGTAAAGAGTTTGGGAGAAAAGAAAGTCTGTTTAGCATGTGAAAAGGCAGAGTTTATGAAATGCGAAGAGTAGCCAAGGCGAGAGAATGAATTACGAAAAGTGGAAATTTCCAATTCAAGGAACCGAGGGTCACAAATGTGGAGAGCACGGAGAAAGAGAGGGAGCATAAGTAGTGACTGTACTTGCCACTGTGCATAGGCTTGCAATACACCCTTCACATTAATCTTGTTCATATCTCTCCTCCCACTATAGATGCCCCGGTGTCTACTCTATTTCATGTTCCTCTTGTCCTCTTCAGTACTTTGTTGAAATTGGTCATTCTCTTTCTGACAGACTCAAGGAGCACAAGAGTAGTGTTAGGCTTCCCAACACCAACAATGCTCTTTTTTGTCATGTTAGAGATCGCAGTCATCCTACTGACTGGTCTTCTGCTAAAACTGTCTACCCTACTTCTAACTTTGAAAGTCGTCATCTTGTTGAATCCTCTCTTATACACAATTTTCCTTTTATGAACCTTAGTTCTGGTTTTGTCTCTGTAGATGCCTTCCTTTCCCATTACACTGTCAAATGCTCCAAACTTCAGAACATGCATGACAACCCGATTCTTTTTTTTCTCCTCTTTCTACCTCTTCTCCTTTCCTTTCTCTTGTTGTGGGTTTCCTTTCTTCTGCCTTGGGTGTTTTATCCTTTACTTTTTCCACCCCCTGTGTTTCTGGTCTTACCCCTCCTGCAGTGCTCCTCTTTTTTGGCCTTTGACTGACTCCAACACTACTATCTTCCCTGCTCCCTTTAGCTCCTACCCTCTCTCTTGCCTCCTTTTTTTTCTATTTTTTTGTCCCACCAACTTCTCTCCTTGCTTTACCTTTACCACTATTCCTCGTACCTCTTGTCCCATCCTTGCCAACTTGCTTATATATACTACTGGCTCCTCCTCTCCTTCCTGTTAGTGTGACTGTAAATGGTCCAAGTCAGACTGATATGTCATTATAAGCTCCTCTCTCCTGGGTGCAGGTTGTTTGTGTATTTTAACAGGCATCATTGAAATCTTGGCAAGTCACAGAGAGGTCCATGTCTGGCCTAAACTTGCGTGTAATAAATCAATGACTTGGTTAGTGTTGATTAGTGAAGAGGGAAGTCATGTTTAGACTAATTTCCTGCTTTTGATGTAGATATCTTTTTATTTTAAGCAAATTCACAGTGGCAAAGACGTTAGTTACTAATAAAGCTGAGTAATTTGGTCATATGTTTTACCAAAACATCTGCCACAGCATAAGGTGCAGTACTTAGCAAGCATCCATGAGAACCATACCATCTGCATCAGCAGTGCATCTCATGCCCTGGCAGGCATTTGGCAAAACTCATGACCAAATTGTTTGGCTCTTATCAACATCTAACATTGCCACTGAGGGAATTTAGCTAGGTGTTGATAAGAGCCAAACAATTTGGTCATGAATTTTGCCAAATGCCTGCCAGGGCATGAAATGCACTGCTTATGCAGATGTTATTGGTCTCTTGGACACTTGCTATGCACTGCACCTTATGCTCTGGCAGATGTTTTGGTAAAACACATGACCAAATTACTCAGTTTTATGAGTAACTAATTTCTTTGTCACTCAGTAAATTTAACAATATAAAAGGACATCTACATCAAAAGTAGGAAATTAGCCTAGACATGACCTCCCTCTTCACTAGTCTCCACTAACCAAGTCATTGATTTATTACACTGCAAGTGTAGGCCAGACATGGAGCTCCCTGTGACTTACCAAAATTTTGTTGAACTGAACTCTGTCAGACCCTTTTATTGGCAGAAATTCAGTATGGTCAAGGAGTCACCAATCAAGTGCCATTCTAGTGAATCTGTAAATGGAATCATTAGAGGACAAAAGCTTCACAAACATATTATAATAAAAAGTAGCACTAAACCACAAGGGTTATACAGTGCAGACAACCATCCCCAAAATGGCTATATGGCTTCTCTATGTGAACAATATTCTAGTCATCGCCCCCTAAAGATTGCTCAACCTCGAACAGTCCCAAAGGTGTGGAGCCATCCAGTCCATTCACCCTTAAAGAGAAAGTTAATGATAGCCTTCCTTTCCTAACCATACTTCTCATCAAACACAACAACCACCTGTAATTCTAAAACCAGCCAAGAAGAACAATATAATACACCAACTATTAATGATACTGACCAAAGAATCAAACAAGGTGCACTTATCATATTTTTGTGTGTGTCTACAGGATCTGCAGCTCAGAATATTTATGAAGTGCAACATTCTGAAAGACATCTTCAAGTGCTTAGATTTCCTGCACACACCATCCAGAATTGCAGGGATTATGCACATAAAATATTTACATTGCAAAAACCAGAGAATATAGAAGAATTATCCTTCCTACAGGATATATTATAACCTCATCAGGGACAATGTCGGTGTTGCCACTATCATACCCAGTGCCATCAAAAACTTGACCAAGCTTAAATACAACTACCAGAACCACAACAATTGAGGCGCGTACGTAATATGGAGGTATGACCAGTAATGTACGTAGGGGAGAGACCCGTCACCTTCGGATCAGGTTGCAAGAACAGTGTGTGTGTGTAGGAGTCAACATGAACAACACCTGCATGATACATAGGGACACAAATGCAATATTTGACATCTTGGAAACCCAGTTGGTCATCAAAGAAATAGACAAAATACTATACAGATGTCTGAAAGCTGCAATAATCTGTACACAAAATAAAATCGAACAGAATCGAAGAGCTTTCAGTTCAGTCAAACCATTACCCCAACTCATATATACTGGTCATCAGAAGACCTGGTAGGCCTCTTGCAGTGCCCCTATCTCATACATCACCCTCAGTGACCCAGCTGCTTACCTATGCTTGTACATGTATATAAATATACTTATTGTCCATCTGTGTATACTGACTAAAGCCTTTCACAGGTGAAACTCCTAAATAAAGTTCCTCTCTGTAAATGTTTTTTCTCCAGTGACTGTATGGTAATGGCAATGAATTCTGGTTGTACTACTAGTGATATTGTAGTAGTATTGATTGTGATGAATGGTTTTGAAAACCGACAACTTGAAGAATTGAGACACTTATGCAACATATGGGAATCTTTATTGAAGAAACAAAACGTTTCTTCAATAAAGATTCCCATATGTTGCATAAGTGTCTCAATTCTTCAAGTTGTCGGTTTTCAAAACCATTCATCACATCTGTCAGACACTGCAACATCATGGGATCTTGGTACAAAGACTTCCACGCTTGTCCAACCTTAGGATGACGACCTACTTACAATAGTGGCAGGTCCCACTGGCCCTATGCTGTACTTCCTACAAGAGTAATGGACTGAACACATCAATTCCAGGTTGAGGGACTGATTACCTCAAACTCCTCTCCTTACCCATTTCTACTTTGTATTGGACTGATGAAGCCACTGTGCGGCAAAACGTTTCTTCAATAAATATTCCCATATGTTGCATAAGTGTCTCAGTTCTTCAAGTATTGATTGTGTAGTGGTGGTACTGTGTAGGGGTCTGTGACTGTAATTAAATTATATAATGGGAAGATTTGCACCTGGGTTATTCAGTGTTACATCCCAGAATGAAGGAGGCTTCTTTGACTTCATGTTGTCTTCGACTCAGAAGCACCATACCCAGAGGGAGGGGGAGGGGTAATTGTGATCAGGTAGAGTGGAGCCAGATATCGACTCTAAGTAATATCTATCTACAATACATTGATTCTGAAAATTGTAATGCAATATTTTGAATTTGCGTGCCTAAGTTTGAGCATCTACCTGAAGCTAGTGAGTGAAACCAGCAGGTTACAATGGTAATGTACGCCTGCAGGCTGGAACAGCTTGGCTGACAAGGCAGTCAACAATGAAGTCTGTCATCAATATGGAAATGAGAACTTTTGAAAGTGGTCACAGGTACCTGTAACCAAACAAGACCACACTCAACATATCAACAACTCAATCACATTGTGAATGATCTTGTCTCTCCTCTATTGTTAATGATAGAGATTTTTAAATTAATGCAGACTGTGTTGAACCTAATGTAGCCATATTCTTTTATTATGAACTTGTTAACATTATTATTTCATATTTTGGGGGTTGGTTGTTGCTTTTGTGTGGTATGCTTGCTTGGTATACATCTATGTATTATTATTAACAGTGATGAATGACCTGGTGCCCACACCAATTGGAAGTTTTTAAAAACAATTTCAGACACTGAAGATGTTTGGACTGACCTGCTATCTTATGCCTTTATCTTCTTGTAGACATCTACCGGTTGATGCTGGGTGTGAAGAAGTTTGGACTAAGTGTTAACTTGCTGGCTACCCGCATCTTGCCCTCACTGCTGCCTCTCACCATCAGTCCTTCCCTTAATCTCCTCCAGTTCAGCTTCCTCCTCCAGACTATTCATGAGATGCTTGACCATATTGACAGGTAAGCATACCTAAAGAGTACCTGGGTTTAGTACATAAAATATTAAATGCTGTTTGAATGATAAGACTCACATGGGTTTAATGTTTCACAGGTAGTAAATATATATTTTTAAGATTTGCTACAGTACACCTTAAATTATAGTATACTCTAATATGGTATTTCACAATAACCTATTCCTATCTCACTTGTAGTATATATACAGAGAAATACTACAAGTCAGCAAAATTTGAAACCAAGTGTGGGGAGCTATGCTACTCACCACATGTGGTTTCAAATCTTGGTGACTGTGGCTTTTCTCTGTACAGTGGACCCCCGGTTAACGATTTTAATCCGTGCAAGAGGGGTAATTGTTATGCGAAATAATCGTTATGTGAATGAATTTTCCCCATAAGAAATAATGGAAATAAAATTAATCCGTGCAAGACACCCAAAAGTATGAAAAAAAAAATTTTACCACATGAAATATACATTTTCCCACACACAAAGAGAAGGATACATGCACAATAGTAGAGTAGTACATGCACAGTATATATTGTGCATGTACTACTCTACTAAATGAAGAATAAATGACACTTACCTTTATTGAAGATGCAGCAATGACTGATGAGACACTGTGTCCTGGGAGTGCCTTTTCCTCCTGAGTACTGTAGGTCCTGTTTGGCATTTTCTTCCAGAACAGGCCTTATCACACTGTGTATGCCACTACGATTCTTAAATCTCTCAAACCAACCTTTGCTGGCTTTAAATTCACCAATATGAGCACTAGTTCCAGGCATTTTTCCCTGTTCACCTGGGTGTTAGTCGACTGGTGTGGGTTGCATCCTGGGAGACAAGATTAAGGACCCCAATGGAAATAAGTTAGACAGTCTTCAATGACACTGACTTTTTTGGGTTATCCTGGGTGGCAAATCCTCTGGGGTTAATTGTTTCTTGGTATTCTCAATAAGCCACACCAACAACGGTGCTACAGCAGCAGCAGCAGCTGACGGTGGTACAGCAGCAACAGACGGTGGTACAGCAGCAACAATGCTACAGCAGCAGCAGACGATGCTACAGCAGCAGCAGCAGCAGACGATGCTACAGCAGCAGCAGCAGCAGCAGACAATGCTACAGCTGCAGCAGACGATGCTACAGCAGCAGCAGACGATGCTACAGCAGCAGCAGCAGCAGCAGACAATGCTACAGCAGCAGCAGACGATGCTACAGCAGCAGCAGCAGCAGCAGACAATGCTACAGCAGCAGCAGACGATGCTACAGCAGCAGCAGCAGCAGACGATGCTACAGCAGCAGCAGCAGCAGCAGACAATGCTACAGCAGCAGCAGACGATGCTACAGCAGCAGCAGCAGCAGACGATGCTACAGCAGCAGCAGCAGCTGACAGTGCAGCAGCAGCAGCAGCAGCAGCTGTACCACCAATAGTAGCGATACTTATCAATGATCTTTTTCTTCTTCTCTATTGTAATTCTCACCCTTATTGCTGTAGGGTTGGCACTAGAAGCTTTCTTGGGGCCCATGGTCACTTATTTTCCAGAAAAAGCACCGAAAACACTGTAATAATACGAAATATTCCGATTGTATGCTTGGATGTTACCGCGGAGGCTGGCTGGTAAACAATGCCACCGGCGGAACATGTGAGCGTGGCTCAGGCCGCACATTGGACGCGTCTCGGAGGAAAATCGGTAAGCGGGTTTTTAAGCGGTATGTGAGGCAAAATTTTTGCAATTAAAGTAAGCGGTATGCGAAATAATCGCTATGTGATGCCATCGTTATGCGGGGGTCCACTGTATATACCTCTGCTTGCTTCTGTGTCGTGCACTGTTGTAGTATACATGTTTAGAGATAAATAATACATAATTACCAAAAATCAATCGTATTACAAAAGCCAGCCTTACAGCCCTATCACAGAATAGATGTGGAAACTCTTCCTCTTTACATAACTGGTGGCAATACCATGAGTCCTGTTCAGCAGAAATTTAAAGCCAAGACAAGAGTGTATAAGTACTCTCAAGAAAGCTTAAAAGAATTTTTGGCTTCATATCATGGGGAAGTGCAACAGAATTCTTCCTCTGTAAGCCATGCGTGTTGTAAGAGGCAACTAAAATGCCGGGAACTAGGGGCTAGTAACCCCTTCTCCTGTATACATTACTAAAGCTAGAAAGAGAAACGTGTTTTTTCTCTTTGGGCCACCCTGCCTTGGTGGGATACAGCCAGTTTGTTGAAAGAAGATCAAGAAATATAAATAATAGAAGACCTTAAGTTATACTTTATATAAAAGATATATAGCTGGAGTCGGGAGCAATATATAAAAGATATATAGCTGGAGTCGGGAGCAAGGGGCTAGTAACCCCTTCTCCTGTATATATTACTAAATTTAAAAGGAGAAACTTCAGTTTTTTCTTTTGGGCCACCCCACCTCAGTGGGATACGGCTGGTACGTTGAAAGAAGAAAGAAGATATAGCTGGAGTCTCATTTAGATTATACTAGTCAGTTCTGGTTTCCATATTACAGAATAGACATAAATGCACTGGAAAATATACAGAGAAGGATGACAAACTTGATCCCATTTATTAGAAGCCTTTCCTATGAAGACACTAAACTTGCACTCTCTGGAAAGGCATAGAATTAGGGAATCTATGACTGAAGTGTACAAATGGAAAACAAGAATACAGGGGATATAAACAGCAAGTTAAAAATATCTAACTAAGAGAGGACTCATAGTAATGAATTGAAGGTGGTGAAATTTAGATTTAGAAAGGATACAGGGAAGAAGTTGTTTGGCAACAGAGTTGTGGAACAAACTCCTAGGTAGTGTATGTTATTACTTTTTATATATATTTACCATTTTCCACTAAGGTATGGTGACCCAATAGCTGTCTTGCAAGAAGTGCATGGACACCATAATTCAAATAACTGCTCTGAACTGCAATATCCCAAACTTATCTTTCAGACAGTAGACACTGTATTTCCCACCTTCAGGATTAGTGTCCTGCTAATTGTTTTTCCAGAATCTCTTCATGTTACTGCTAAATATGTATAAATATATATATATATATATATATATATATATATATATTCACAGACAACAGCGGAACAAGTTGAAATTAGACAACCTGAGCTTGGCAAGCAGCCCGGGTGAGAAGAGACTTTTGCGTCACCAACTTAGCTCTGATAACATGTCCCTCTCGCCCTTCTCTCCTGTGCCCAATGTTAAGATCCATGACACTCGCATGTCCTCCAGTGCTGAGGACTTCCTCTCCCGCAGAGGGTCGTCAGGTATAAGCTACATGGGATACTCATTCTCAGGTAAATCCCAGAGGTTGTATTATGTGATGGTGATGATTGTGGGGGTGAAAAGGTGTAGGTGGAAAATGTGGCAGACAGCCTTGGAAGAGAGGCCTGTATCTAATGTAGGTTTACAATGTGATCTAGCATGGAAGCGTTGTCTCAATTCAAAATTAACGTTAAAACCCCTTCAGAGAGAAAATATTTGATGTACAGCATGGGAATACTGTATATAAATAATTATACAATTTAGAAAATAGCTGTAGATTTATTTTGAGTGCAAAGAAAACAAGAATTACAATATACAGGCCTCTTTCTCATTGATGCAGTCATATAGGCCTATGCAAAGCTTATACACATCCACCCAACACATTCATCATCACCTAGCGTTCACCTCATGTCACAGCTCATGAACCCAAGAGTCCAATAAACAGGCATAATTTTTTTTAAATCTACTTCTGGCCCTTAATTAGAACAGCCACAATTTTGATGGGTTCATATAGGGTCTCAAGTGATTTGCTGAATTGCAGCATGAGGTTTTAAAATACCCTTGCTGAGGAATCTGCCAGTCACCAGAGCTGTCTCATGAGGGTGTGTGGAGTGCTGGTGCCATTTTTCTAATATTCATTCATATTACTGTTTGCAAATTTTTTCTTAAACTTTTGTTTTTCATTGTGAATATTCGTTTAAAATTAAATGCAGTAATATGTTCCATACTATCTACATATAGATCCAAAAATGTTATTACAATATGTTAAAAGACTAGCACTAAACCCATATGGGTTACACAGAGATAACCAAAATATTCTATATAACCATTTCACAATGAAAAATTAACATTTGGTCACTGCATATTTAAGTAAAAGCTTATTCCTTCAACTTCTCATTTTTTTCTTTCCTTTGAGAACTTGATTTACATATATTACATGGAACTCTTTCTTCATGGTAGAAGAATGTATTTTTATCTTGGAGATGTCTTTAAAATGGCACTATTAAGATTTTTGTCCTGTTGCATGCTTATGTTGAAGAAACGGATTCATTTTAAGATTAAATCTTATCTTTATTTTAATATTGTATGTCAAGAAATTTACTTAATCATCACAGGTGTTGGCAGGTTGAATATTAAACTACTAAAATCTATACATAAAATTAAATATTTTCATTATAAATAGTTTATTTACTAGAATAAAATAAACAATATCACAAGTTTTACATATATTGTCATAGCCAAAATGTACTTACAATTAAAAGGATATTCAAAATAAATAAAAAAAGAGAAAGTACTTACCTAGGTAGATTAATCAACTTGATAGACAACTGAGACAGCTTGATGGCAGTATCTGAATTGATGTGAGATACTTGAATTGGGATTAGTCCAAAACCTTAAATTTTTAGAATACAGCACAGTGTGATGAAATTCTTTCCCGATGCAGGTCCTTGCATGACGAGTAAAAACTGTGGAGACAAGATTTTGAAGTAATAATACAAATAGTTACAGTGGACCCCCGGTTAACGATATTTTTTCACTCCAGAAGTATGTTCAGGTGCCAGTACTGACCGAATTTGTTCCCATAAGAAATATCGTGAAGTAGATTAGTCCATTTCAGACCCCCAAACATACACGTACAAACGCACTTACATAAATACACTTACATAATTGGTCGCATTCGGAGGTAATCGTTATGCGGGGGTCCACTGTATATTAAATGTAGCACTAGTATTAAAACTTGGGAGCCATACTGCAGTAATAGTGGTAGAGTAGTGCAATAGTAGTAGGCAGTATTGTATTAATGAATTATTTACCATCAGTATGTATAAAGTGTAAGCAGAGGAATAGAAGTTACAATAATTGATGTACTATGTACAAATTTAAGTTACGATTAATAAATAAATTAGCTACTACGAGTTTTTATGTATATGTTGGCCCAAACATAATAAATTAGGCTATGTGTATTACATATCCAAGAGTTAGTTTTAGTGTTAGTACTATTCATAGAATTATTCCATAGATTTTATCTTAGGATATTAGCACAGTATTAGTCAACCCTTGATTTAATGAACTTAGGAAATGCAGGAAAAATTCTGCCAAGTCGGTCGATTTGGAAACAACGGACAAAGTGTGGTGGTTACAGAACTGTTTGTTGTTACTGTTGCTGCAAGACAGAAACAACACAATCACAATTACTGGTCAGCCAGTTCCTCCCTCCCCTTCCCCCATTAGTACATTACATCAAGGCTTAACTACGTAACAAGGTAGAGCATTTATATTACCGAAATATTAACCTATAGTAATACTCTATGGTCTTATGACATTATTATTATTTTATATATATATATATATATATATTATAGGTAGTAGGTTGGTAGACAGCAACCGCCCAGGGAGGTACTACCGTCCTGCCAAGTGAGTGTAAAACGAAAGCCTGTAATTGTTTTACATGATGGTAGGACTGCTGGTGTCCTTTTTTCTGTCTCATGAACATGCAAGATTTCAGGTCCGTCTTGCTACTTCTACTTACACTTAGGTCACACTACACATACATGTACAAGCACATATATACACACCCCTCTGGGTTTTCTTCTATTTTCTTTCTAGTTCTTATTCTTGTTTATTTCCTCTTATCTCCATGGGGAAGTGGAACAGAATTCTTCCTCCGTAAGCCATGCGTGTTGTAAGAGGCGACTAAAATGCCGGGAGCAAGGGGCTAGTAACCTCTTCTCCTGTATATATTACTAAATGTAAAAGGAGAAACTTTCGTTTTTCCTTTTGGGCCACCCCGCCTCGGTGGGATACGGCCGGTGTGTTGAAAGAAGAAGAAGATATATATATATATATATTATATAGATATATATATATATATTATATATATATATATATACACACACACACACACATATATATATATATATATATATATATATATATATATATATATATATATATATATATGAAGAATTATGCACATTAAATAAATGGAAGTTATTATTTTCATTTAACGTCATGTTAATAATAATTTATTATAACTTGAACATGATGTGTACTTTGTGTTATGTACAGTAGATGTATACAAGTGCTAGTCATGTTATCTGCTGTGTTTTTGTAATTTTAGTGTATTTTTCTTGAATATTTTTGGAATGGTTGCACTTGTATTTTTGAAAGTCAATACAGCACATTGATGTTAGTATTTTTGGCATAATATTTTTACTAATTTTATCTTTTCTTTTTTTTTCTAACTTTGAAACAAATACTACATGGACTACATAAAGAATGAATATTGTACTGACCCAGAGGATATAGTGCATGCTAAATTACACAAAAATATGTAAATAATTTATTCTGATGGGCAGGGGTTCTATTACATTATAATTGTATTTTAGTGATAGTGTTAAAGCTAGAGTCATATGTGCCTGGGGAGTGAGACATAATCAGGGGTGATTTGGGGAAGAAAAAGGTTTAATTCCTCGAATCAAATATCTTTTCCCTCTAGTGTAGGGTTTACAAACATATTAAATAATTTTCACACATTTCTTCCAAATTTTCTATGCCAGCTCCAGCTTAAGATTTTTTATTTCTAGGCATTAACAAAGACACTTGTAAAAATCAACTTCTTGTCCCTCTGATTCTCAGTAGGGAAGAAAGAAACCAATGTACACTTGCCTGCTACTGGAGTTGTAGATGGTTTCCTCAGTTCAGGTGTACTTGCTGCCTAGCAAAGTGCTCATTTAGAAACGAATATTTAAGTCGTAACAATTCATCAGTGTTTTACTAAAACACTTAAGAGATAGTTAATTGGTATTGTATCCCAAATTGACCATTATCACCACAAATTAATGCCTACTATCCTTCCAAATTATGCATGTTTTTTAAATTTTATTTTGTATTGCTCCAAACACTGATAATTATTCCATTTCTGAAATGGGAATTACCCTCCCCAAATTTGGCATTATATCCCTGATACTGGACATCAACCACCAAAACCAGGCAATAATGGCCTATAATGAGCACTGATCACCACAAACTAAGCAGTGTTCCTTGCAAAATTACAAAGAGGATCCCTTCCAAAACTGAGCAGTGTACCTTCAACAAGTAGTTTTACATACTATTTCCAATGGCTAATGCTCATCCTAAACATTAGTAGTCCTTTTCCAAATGGAATAATGTTTTTCAAAGAGAAATAATATCCTTTTCCAAGACTGCACAGGGCTTCTCGCCTTAAAGAAGGTTTTATGATGCTCTGGTGAGGGGGCTCTAGATTCAGGGAATTTGATCTGACCTCCCTTTAGATCAAACATGACTGCTTCCTATTTCCCCAGGTACTGCATGACCTATACTGAATATAATGATGGTAAATGGATAATTGCTCTCTCAAATTGGGTATTTTTTCCTTACAAACTGAACAGTTTCTTCTGAAACTAAATATCCATAAGCAGCTCATCCCTCTTCTGTCTCACCAAAATTGGGCAGTGTCATTCAGCAAATTGAATGCTCATTAGCTGTCTCAAATTTTGCAAGTATTCCTTCCCCAAACTGAATTGCATTCAGTTAAAATTTGGAAATATCCTTAACTAAAAATGAGCTGTTTCCTCCTCACAAATTGGACAATTTCTTCCCCTCAAATTGGCTATGTCTGAAAGCTGAAACCAGGGTGGAAAATATTCTTTAAACAACTAATTGGTGGTTAGGTTCTATATATCCAGTTAATTTTTACAAGGTAAACATAAATTGATTACTTTATATATTTCACGCTATATCTTGGATCAACAGTTTTCCAATTCTTGAAATTCCTGGAGCACTTTCAACTAATCTCCCAGCGCCTGTGAACACAGATATGTACAGTACATCATTTGAAAACGGGACCAAAATCCTAACTCAAAACAACCGGGATTTACCACTGGGATTTACTGACTAATGATTGTGTGTTAGTCCTAAGATAATTTTCATAATGTAAATTTAGGCTTACTGTAATATTCAAAATTCTTGTCTTGCTATAATCGTTAGTCAAGTTTCTTTTTTTTTTTTTTAATTTTCTATCAAACTGACATTGTTTTTAGAAATTTTCTTTATTTTTATAGCTATGTAAGTTTGCTTTTGGAACTGTAACTATTTTCCATGATGTGGCAAAAATTTATGCATCATATAATATTTAATCTCTGCCTATTGATGAGTAACAGTTCAACGGTCAATCATCAAAGTGGATTGTGTCTGCATCAACAGTATATTGGTGCTCCTTGACTTACAATGAAGGTTATGTTCCAATGAATCCATCATAAGTCAAATATGATATGCTAAATAAGTTAAATAATTGTTGTCACTGAACAAGTAAATATACAAATAATTACTGTAACTAAATACCAGTATTGAAAAGTTAAAAAAAATGTACACATGTTACAGACTTGCTGCCTTCATGCTGGGTAATTATCTTAAGTTTCATCTCCAAGGTAACTGCTTTTGCACCATCAAAAAGTTGAAATATTGTAAGTTGAACCATTGTAAGTGAAGGAGCACCTGTACCATTTAGTGAAACACTATTTTACCACATGACATTCTAAATTATGCATTTATGAGTGCCCTGAGCTATACATCATGCTAGAGAGGCATCAAATATTATATTACCTAATGAGATAAGAGTAAATTCTGTTATGTGCAAGACAGGTATACAATACCGACAAGATGAAAGTTAAGACACTTGTGCAACATCTGGTTATCTTTATTGTAAACGTTCGCCATCCAGTGGCTTTATCAATATAAATTATTGGACATAATTAGAAAACAGAAGAACTATATACAAAAGATGAGGTAATCAGTCCCTCAGCCTTGGAGGTGGTGTTTACAACACCGTGGTTGTAGAGATTCAGAATCTCTACAACCATGGTGTTGTAAACACCACCTCCAAGGCTGAGGGACTGATTACCTCATCTTTTGTATAGTTCTTCTGTTTTCTAATTATGTCCAAGAATTTATATTGATAAAGCCACTGGATGGCGAACGTTTACAATAAAGATAACCAGATGTTGCACAAGTGTCTTAACTTTCAAATTCTGTTATAAATTCCTGGTCCACACTCATTCACTCATGTCAAAAGCAAACTCAACAAGCACAAGCTGTGATTGTTATTACTCGCAGTGAGTGTTGTGCTGCATGTGTATTGTAATTGTTTGAACCTGTGTAATGTATTTCTCTTACTCTTCGCAGGATGCCACGTGATGCATTGTGTAAACATCTGTTTTGCTGTGTCTGCTGTAATGCATAAACTGTTGTACAGGGGTAGCTCAATCAATGCAAACTGAGGTTACAGTTGTTGGATCTATCCATTTTTTAATTCATTATTTTAAGTTTTATATTTTTATAAAAATAAAAAGGAGGAGCACTGCATTGTGGTCATGGAAAAAAACAAATTTTTTTTAGTTAAAATGTACAGTAATTATTTTAATAATAGCCATTAATTAAATCTCTGGTTTTCTTTTTTTCCCAACACTATGCCAATTTTCCACTAAAGTAGGACATCCCACAGAAAATATCACTTATGTCATAGCTGTCTTTCCAGATGTGCACAGACATCACAATATAAATGAAACCACTAGGTTTATAGGATAATATGTAAGAGTTTAAAATATACCTAGACAAAATTTAGGAAATTATTCACTATTTAGAAGTGCACTGCTGTATATTGTGTCCTGTGGCAGAAAGGATACAATGGCCTTAACTGTATACAATTTTTTTTTTAATGCACCGGCCATATACCACCAAGGCAGGGTGGCCCAAAAAGAAAGAAAATCCCCCCCCCCCAAAAAAAAAAAAAACTTTCATCATTCAACACTTTCACCAACACTCATACATAATCACTGTCTTTGAAGAGACGCTCAGATATGACAGTTTAGACGTCACTCCAATCTGCCAATATCCTAAACCCCTCCTTTAAAGTGCAGGCATTGTACTTCCCATTTCCAGGGCTTAAGTCCGGCTAACCAGTTTCCCTGAATCCCTTCACAAAATATTACCCTGCTCACACTCCAACAGCTCATCAGGTCCCAAAAACCATTCATCTCCATTCACTCCTATCTAACACACTCACGCAGCACGCTTACTGGAAGTCCAAGCCCCTCATCCACAAAACCTCCCTTACCCCCTCCCTCCAACTGTTTTGGGGACGACCCCTACCCCGCCTTCCTTCCCCAACAGATTTATATGCTCTCTAAGTCATTATACTTTGTTCCATTCTCCCTAAATGACCTAACCACCTCAACAGCCCCTCTTCAGCCCTCTGAATAATATTTTTATTAACTCCACACCTTGTCCTAATTTCCACACTACGAGTTCTCTGCATAATATTTACACCACACATTGCCCTTAGACACGACATGTCCACTGCCTCCAGCTGCCTCCTCACTGCAGCATTTACAACCCATGCTTCACACCCATATAAGAGTGTTGGTATCACTATACTCTCATACATTCCCTTCTTTGCTTCCATGGATAACATTTTTCGTCTCCACAGGTACCTCAACGCACCACTCACCTTTTTTCCTTCATCAATTCTATAGTTAGCCTCATCCTTCATAAACCCATCCACTGACAAGTCAACTCGCAAATATCTGAAAGCTTTCACTTCTTCCATACTCCCTCCCTCCAATGTGATAAACCAATTTTTCTTTATCTAAATTGTTTGATACCCTTATCACCTTACTCTTATCTATATTCACTTTCAACTTTCTACAGTAATTTATACAGAAGAAGGGGTTACTAACCACTTGCTTCCCTGAATACAATATTTTTATTGTTAACACACTGGCCAATTCCCACCAAGGCAGGGTGGCCCGAAAAAGAAAAACTTTCACCATCATTCACTCCATCACTGTCTTGCCAGAAGGGTGCTTTACACTACAGTTTTTAAACTGCAACATTAACACCCCTCCTTCAATATATGTTTATGTAAAGAGTTTTGAGTGAAGTATACAAAGTGATTTATAATTTTCACTTTTAAAAGTTTGTGCAAAAAGGTTAAGGTGTAGATTACAAGTTTCTGTGAGAAAAACAGATTCAGTTGATACCTGACACAATAAATACAGCAAATCCTTGTATAATGCATTAGTTGCATTTCTGTAAACCCTGTGTGCAATAAAGTTGCTTTGTGCTAACTGAAGAACCTATGAGAAAACCAGGGTTGGGTTTTAGGACTGAAATAATTTTTTGTATTCAAAACTAAATAGAATACATACTGCAGATCCTTACCTCACATTCTGACTTCCTGGAATCAAATACATGGCAAAGGATTATGGACCTGAAATTATTGGGCCAAGGCAACAGGTTGTGCTTGTTCTGTAGGTGTTGCAGCAGCATCTTCAGATGATGAGTTCTGCTGGTTGAACAAAGTATTTTGTAAAGCATGTCTGCTTTGTGGTGCCCTGTACTGAATTATAAGCTCATGGTATGATATTCAATACTCCATTTAACCCTTGACAGTGCAAGACCTCTGCTCACAAAATTGCTCTCAGTATTGAAGAATTAAAAAAGAAAAAATTATTTTTTCTTATAAAAATGATAGAAAATCTTTTCCTGATGGTAATGACACCAAGAGTGCAAAATTTGATGGAAAACTTATGAAATTACGCTCTCGCAAAGTTAGTGGTCTCAGTGATATATACGCATCGGCGATTTTGCCCACTTTGAACCCTATTTTTGGCTAATTCCATTGTTCAGGTCTACCAAACTCATAGCTATTTCACTAGTATTCCTTCTATTCTGTTGAATGAGTACAAGAAACTGCCCATTTACCTATTTCAACTACCCAATAAAGTAATCAGAAATCTATAATTTGACCAATTTCACACAAAATTAAAAAAATTGCCAATTTAAAAATAAGGTCCAGAATAAACAATGAGGACATTCGTGGCACTAAAAAAAAATTCCTCTATTCCTTAGTTACATCTCCAGGTCCCTCTTATATTATTTTTTTTCCATTTCGAATTTTTATTCAGAGGGGGACACCAACAGTCCTACCATCATGCAGAGCAGTTGCAGGCTTCCGTTTTACATTCACTTGGCAGGAATGATCCTTTCAATGTTGCATATTAATGTGCAATCATATCTATTGTTTTTAAAATGATGCAATGTCTGTAACATTACTGAAGTATGTTTAAGTTAAAACTATTTTATTAATGTATAGTGAAGGCACTGGACAGGCACCTACAGTCAGTACCTGACCATCTGGGCTGTGGTTCGTACGTCAGTTTGCGTGCAGCCAGCAGGAACAGCCTGGTTGATCAGACCCTGATTCACCACGAGTTCTAGTCTCAGACCGAGCTACGGGTGCATTGACTCCCGAAACCCTCTAGAGGTATACTCCAGGTATACACAAAAAATAGAAGATTTACTGTTATGCAGACTGCTACATTATTATAATAATTGTATAAATAATGTCAGCGCATTTCTAAGTGTGCATTAGACTGGCCAGTTGGACACGTACTAGACAAGTGACATCATTTCTGTACTCTGGAATATCAGCAAAAATAGAACATTTCCACTAATTTGAGCTCAATTTCAAGGTACTTTCAGTCCTGAAACCAATCAAAATCATCTCTATTTCTGTAATATATCTTCCATTCTATCAATGAGATCAAGAAACCGAGAATACAACCATAAAAAACATACAAAAATAAACTGCAAAGTTGCTGTTTTCAACCAAAAACATGGTCGCAAGTTTTTTCTCATTATGCACAGTGTGCTGCAGCATTTTGTTTATATGGTGCACATTTACTGCATAGACCCATTTTATCATATCCAGGCCCAAATTTACTGCTCACAACTTATCTGAGTGAGCTGAACTCATGACATAGTACTATGGGACTGACGCCGAAAGGGTTAACACTCCAAAATACTGTGCATTATTAAGGGCTTTTGCAGAGTTACATAAACAAATTAAATAAAAAGTTATCACATGTTTCCAAAGTTACATAAACAAATTAAATAAAAAATATTATCACATGTTTTCAAAGTTCCTAGGTAGTAGGTTGGTAGACAGCAACCGCCCAGGGAGGTACTACCGTCCTGCCAAGTGAGTGTAAAATGAAAGCCTGTAATTGTTTTACATGATGGTAGGATTGCTGGTGCCCTTTTTTCTGTCTCATAAACATGCAAGATTTCAGGTACATCTTACTACTTCTACTTACACTTAGGCCACACTACACATACATGTACAAGCATATATATACTACACACACCCCTCTGGGTTTTCTGCTATTTTCTTTCTAGTTCTTGTTCTTGTTTATTTCCTCTTATCTCCATGGGGAAGTGGAGCAGAATTCTTCCTCCGTAAGCCATGTGTGTTGTAAGAGGCGACTAAAATGCCGGGAGCAAGGGGCTAGTAACCCCTTCTCCTGTATAAATTCCTAAATTTAAAAAGAGAAACTTTTGTTTTTCTTTTTGGGCCACCCCACCTCGGTGGGATACAGCTGGTGCGTTGAAAGAAAGAAAGAAAGTTTTCAAAGTTACATACACAAACTAAATAAAAAATATCACATACATGTACCTTCAGATAAAAGGCATAGTGGTTCTTTAGGTGGTACAGCAGTCTGGGTTTCCACTTTTAAGTCTCTCTCTCTGCAATGATGTGAAGAAGCAACATCCAATGATCTTTCGTTGCCTTGATCCATGCACAACTCTCTCTTGCTTACAGACATGGGTTCTTGATGACATCTGCTTCCATCATAAGCCTGTCTCCTCAGTACTAAATACTTGGTCATGGTTGTAATTCTTGTCCAGAATAAAATCTGGGCAAACTCAGAAGGACACCACTCAGCAGATCCAATCTCGTCTGAAAACTTAATGGTGGTCACTTAGTTCTGCTTACAGTTTTCAAACTACAGGAGGGCCCCACTTTACAGTGCTTGTTAATACAGCAGTTTTCAATTATACCCATTCTTCATATTCACCATATGAATGTAGTGTAATGAATGATAGTGTAAACATGTTATCCAGCTTTTATATGCATCTGAAAGTGAAAAAAGATTATGTATCACTTTACAGCGGTAACCCAGAACCTAACCTGCTGTATAAGCAGGGCCATCCTGTACATGTATTCCACATTAAATATGCACTCCTCTAAACTGTCATAGATGGCTAAGAGTCAAAATGCACTACCTGGATACAGCGGGTTGCTCAGATTTATTGTATTGTTTCCCGGGCTCAGCCTCACAGCATCACCAAGAGTCATGCTAAACATCTGAGATTGTATTACAGTATATGAACAGTGTTCAGCTAGAAATGCACAGTGAAAAAAAATCATGTTTTTTTCAAGAGTTTATTTTATGTACCTTATTACTAAGCTACTTTCTGCCACAATCATAAATGTTTTAGTGAAGAATGTTTTTATCTCTTTTATTTTTATTTTGGAAATTATTGTATTATGTCATTAAGCTTAATTTTTCAGTGTTTCCCCTGAATTAATGTCTATCACAATGTTTATATTTTAAGAGAATTTTCACAAGTCATTCACAGGTAATTAAATAAAGTATTGTACTGCATTAAATATTAATCGTTTTGATTGAAGTCTGCTTGTCTTGTCATTATGACTTTAATTACATACTGTAATATTTATTGCACAGTAAAACCTAACTTCATATAACTATAATATATACATACATATATGTATTTATATTACAGTGTACTGTCAAAAGTACACACCTAACTTCATTTGCAAAATGTACACAATTAATTTAACACTGAATTAAGTGAATCTAATCAGCGATATAAAAACAGTTAATATGACTAAGGATAAGAACGTAATTACTGCACTGTTTCCTTCTGAATATTTAGATCAGCTGTAACAGATATCAATGGAAACTAAACTACCTTACCTTCCAACACTAATGATAGTATTTCCTGCTTGACCAATCAGGTCCCTCGTCACCGGACTCTCACTTACTTCGCGTTCAGTCAGCAACCATTGGACGTCGGTTATCGGATAATGAATTAATGATGCCCCCAAAGATACGCATAGGCTATAATTCCTCGGCCTCTTCTCCTGGCGAGACATCCACAGGTTCTCTGCCAATAAGGAGACACTCTAGCATTGGTCCAGAACGACGAGGGTCCACTTGCATGAATCTCTCTCCTCCAACTGTAAGTAGTTTAAGCTTAAGGAAAAAGGGAAAGCAAGGCCAGACAGGGAGGGAAAATAGGTACAACTCTTGCTTGCTTATCTCTAACATAAATTTCAAAAAGTGCTACATAAGCTTTATGTCATCGGACATTTCATTTTTGTGCTCATTTTCTTTTCTTTTTTTTTTTTACTGTATTAGGCATCTCCCACCTAGGGAAGGTAACCTAAAATAAACAAAAGAAACACCTTCACCATCATTCATTTAATAGTTGTCTTCCAGCATTATGTGGACATCACAATTCAGATGACCCTCAGAACTGCAACATTTACAACACCTCCTTCAGAGTTTAGACACTATACTTCCCATCTCTTTCTCTGAATTCCTTATATTCAGGTTACCTTCATCACACTCCAAGAACACAACAAACCCTAAAAATCACTTGTGTCTACTCACTTGGAACTAACATGCTCACACCCATCTATTGGATGCTCAAGTCTCTACTACTTAAAACCTCCTTCACCCCCAACCTCCAACCCCTTTTGGGATGACCCCTACTGCCTTCTCTTCACCTAGGATTTATACATCCTGTGTGTTCTCCTATTTTACTCCATCCTCTCTAGATGCCCAAACCACCTCCACAACCCATCTTAGCCCTTTTTGCAACACCACACTGTAATGACCGTAATCCTAATTCCCTGTATAATATTCACACCACATATTACTCTTAAATATGACAGCTTCCCTCTTAAATATGATATCTCAGCCTCCTCCTCACTGCAATAATTAAAAATTGTTTCTTGCACCCATAGCAAGTGTTGATAATACTATACTCCAGTTCATTTCCTCCTTTGCTTCCATAGATAAACTTATTTCTTTCTACATATGCCTCAGTACATGTTCCATTAATCCCCTCTTGTCTGTTTTATGCTTCACCTCATTTTTCATAGAACCATCTGCTTATATGTTCACTTCCTCCATAATCTCTCTCTCTCTCTCTCTTTCCAATCTGACATCCAATAGGCCATCTTCCACTGAAGAAGGGCAACTCAAAAAATAAAACACTTCACAATCACTTATTCAATATCTGTCTCAACAGAAGTATGCAGATATCACAATTCAAATTACCCTTCAAAACTGCAACATCCCCATCCATCCTTTAGAACTCAAGTCTGACTAACAGATTTTCCCTGAATCCATTCATGTTACCCAACATAACTAGCTATAACAACCACTCAATCCCATTCATTCCAATTTAACACACTCATTGCTGGATGCTCAAACCCATAGTACTCAAAACCTCCTTTACTCTCTCCCTTCAACCCTTCCTGGGATGACCCCTATTACTCCCTTCCTTTCATGCCCAGATTTATACACCTTGGTCATCCTATTCTGCCCCATCTACTCTAAATACCTAAACCATCTCAACAATGCCTTCTCAGCCCTCTGAATTATATCTTTGGTAACCCCACCAAACCATACCCCCGGCTGGGATTGAACCCGCGGTCATAGAGTCTCAAAACTCCAGCCCGTCGCGTTAGCCACTAGACCAGCTAGCCACAATAAGATTCATCTTATTGTGGCTAGCTGGTCTAGTGGCTAACGCGATGGGCTGGAGTTTTGAGACTCTATGACCGCGGGTTCAATCCCGGCCGGGGGTATGGTTTGTTTGCAATCGTGTCATTACGATTTCTTGAGTCAGTTTGGTAACCCCACGTTGTTGTCTAACTTCTATGTTCCAAATTCTATTCATAATATTCACACCATGCACTGCTTTTAAACATGACATCTCCATTGCCTCCAGCCTCCTTGCTGCAATGTTTAAAACCCCTGCCTCACACCCATGGGAAAAGTGTTGGTACCACTATATTCTGGTGCATTCCCCTTGTTTTGCTTCCATAAACTTCTTTCTTTTCACAGATACCTCAACATCTACCTTCTTTCCCCTCCCTCACCTATCCTTCATAATTTACACTTTTATACAGCACAGTAACATTCAGATTATGTATATCCAAATTACAGCAGAAGTCCAATTAACATGCACAAAGATGGGAGAGATAGTATCAGGTACCACCACCACCACCACCTACCAATATCTAAACTTCAATCCCTACCTTTGTCTTAGTATGTCTGGTCTTGGTCTCGATCTTGTTATGTTTGGTCTTAACTACATCTCTGGTGTATATACACATGCACAAATGCATATATGTGATGCATACTGGATCTAAGTAGTAGTTGCAAGATTTACCTCTTTTCTTAAATGTTTATGAGAGAAAAAGAAAAGATCAGCAATCCTGCCAGAATGTAAAACATTTAACAGGTTTCCATGTTTGTTTTTTTTATAAATAAAGACTTAGAATTTTGAATTTGAATGAGTTTTAAATACATATTTAAAAATGTTAGGTTTTATTTTCAGCTTGCTAACAATGTTAGTTAATTAATATTTTAATAAACTTCATTCCACAACAGAATTATGGAGGACTCTGTGTATGCCCACAGAGTTTTAAGCTGATGTGTGTCCTAATATTTTGCTGGTGCTAAACTTAAGCAGTAGTGATTTATAGCTACTAAGACTTTTTTAACTATAGTAAGAATAAGATAGTACGTATAACAATGCATGTCTTTATCACTGTAAAGTTTGTTCTAAAAGTTTGCAGTTTTTAATAGAAGTCATATGAAATATACTAATATTCAAGCAAATCTTAGGTAATTTCCTTGGTGTCTTCCAGTTATCAATACTGGTACACAAGCTCACACTTTCACATGTACATTATTATTATAATCAAAAAGAAGCGCTAAGCCACAAGGACTATACAGTTCACATGTACAGAATATTTTAATTACCATCTGTTACTCAAGTACTTCTGCTGTTCATGACAAGATAAAATTTCAAGAGCATGGGAATCCCTCTCATTGTACATGTTTTTCTGACTTATACTCAAGTGGAACTCTTCAACAGTATTTAGTATTTTTTGATTAATTAAAATGTTTATCCTATTACATAAGTCAGGCATCCCAGGATGCTGAAAAATCAGTCTTAGTTTTAATCTCTATATTCTCCTGAGGAAGGTGTTATGCTTCCCATGTGATAAATTAAAAGCTAGATATTCTGAAGTTTCAAGTATGGTCGCATTAACACTAACAGAAAAAAATGACTCTGTAGACCTCACATGAAAAAAAAACTTCAGTATATAATATCAATGTCTCTTGTGTTCGTGATGGAATCTGGTTGTTTACAAGATCGCGGTGTGTTTTATTAATTTTTATTAGTTACAGCTAAAAACTGCCTTCCTGTATAAAGAATTTAATGTAACCATTAACTCTTTTCAAGGTGTGGATCATGTAAATAAAACCTATATTGATATTACCTGTATGCAAATTATGTACTCCATATATGAAATATTTTGCAGCCTATGCAAAATCTTCTTAAACAGCTTGTGCATACTCAATATTTGTTTTTTATAACTTAACAAATACTTTGAATATAAATATGAATTAGAATACATGAAAAATACAGAAGAAATAAGAAATAGCAAGATGATGAGAATAAAACAAGAAAACTTAGGAAATGCAAGACTGAATATCAGATTGGAGGAGGAAGTATGGAGGACATAAATGGGTTCAGGTAGTTGGGAGCAGATTTGTTGGCGGATGGGTACTAAGACAGATGAGGTGAACCATTGAAGTGATGAGGGGAAAACAGGTGGGTAATGCAGTGAATCATCTGTGGAGATGAACTTTATCCATGGAGGCAAAAAGGAGAATGTACCAGAGTATAGTAGTACCAACACTGTTATATGGGTGTGAAGCATGGGTTTGAAACATTACAGCTACAAGGCTGGAAGCAGTGGAGATAATGTTTGAGAGCAATGTGTGGTGTGAATTTTATGCAGAGAATTCAGTGCCCAGAGATTAGGTGTGGTGGTTGAGGAGAGGTTGTTGAGGTAGGTTAGATGTTTATAGAAGATGGCACAAAAATAGGATGACCAGGAAGGGGTATAAGTCCAGGGCGAAAGGAAGGATGGGTAGGGTTCATCCCAGGAAAGGCTTGAGGGAGGGGCAAGTTAAATAAGGGTTTTTAGTGCTAGGAACTTGGACATTCGACAAGCTTGTGTCAGGCCATTAGATAGTGAGTGGAGGCAAGTGGTTGTTATGACCTGATGGGCTGTTGGAGTGTGTGCAAGGTAACATTTACAAGGGGATTCAGGGAAACCGGTTAGCTGGTGATTCCTGGAGATGTGAAACACATTGCCTGCACTCTGATGAAAGGATAGAAATGGTATAGTTCAGAGGGCCAATTTAATTGATAGTCAACATGCTTCTGGCAAGGCAGTTATTGAATGAATAATGGTGAAAGTGTGTCCTCTTTTTTTTTTTTTTGGGGGGGGGGGGGGTCACCCTACCTAGACGGGAGAGAGCCAAAAAAAAAAAAAAAAAAAAAAAGCAAATATTTCTGGTTAAGAATGTAGGAAACTTTGTTAATATATGAAAGTGAACAGTGCCAACCACATCAGTAGTTGAAACATCAGTGCCTCTCTTTTGTGCTATTGTGCTACTGTTAGCAACCAAGGCTAATGCTCACTTACTACTAATGGTATATGCTTTTTTCAATAACTTTACTATGGCACACATCTTAATTTCCTTTTACAGGTAAACATATATATACTGTACTGTATATATAAATCTTTGCTCCACTATATGCTAATTATTTTATCAACTTTTAGCTTTTAAGTTTTTGGCTAAGCTGAGAACATTTAGCTATATTCTACTGGATTGTGAACATTTGTTCATAATACTCACTGACATGTGACAAAATGTGTTCATACTCTCTAATACATAATAACTTTTTGCTTAGTCTGTCAAGAAGTGACTGACTTCAAGAAAATTATTTATCAATTAATGTAAAAATTATTAATAGAACTAATTACATAAAATGCTTCACACTTTATTAAGGCACCCAAACATAAATTCTCATTTCAATATCATCAGCAGTGCTAATGGATAGTTGCAAAACAGCGGAAAGTCCAGATTATTGCTATCGTAAATCCAAATGGTTTCAAATCTTAGAAGTGTTTTGTGTATCAGTTTCAGTGGAATACATTTGTAAAAGTATTGAGCATCGTGCAGAAAACACTAATACCAAAATACTTCAAGTAATTTATACAATTTTTTCCTGTACTATTCAAAGACTAAGGTTTCTCAAATTCCATATTAATATTAAGATAACCAGAGGTCATCCTAGGTAATCTGATAAGAATTACAACCTTTATAATTCTCTAAACAAGCCTAAACATTTTGTGAAAAAACTATGTGAATTAAAGCATTTATATGTCCCTAGAGTAATGGTACAGTGGTCAGAGCTAATCACAACGTAATAAACAGAAGTCTAGGCAATTTAACATTCTTGTAGTAAATGTACAAACAAGAGTTCAGTTAAGAGTCACTTCCCAAGCACCAACAATTTTGTACCGTGATTACGATACTGTATAGTGTTTATAAACTACCCTTAACAGCGATTTTTTTAGTAATTATAACTAATGAGTGCATTTATAGACAAGCTTTAGCACCATAGCGAACCTTTACTATGCTAGTCAGGGTGCTTGTAATAAATCGTTGCCATCTTGCTCACCACCCAGCCAACACGCCCTCGACGCTCACTGGATCTGCATTACTCGCAAGCGGTAAGTCTCTCACTCAAAGCGCATGATGAAGGAAAATGGATAGCCTTTTATTTCTTACATGGGTAACTGTAATACAGTACAGTACTCTCAGTACTCAAAAGCGGTAAGTTTCCCCAACAAATGCGCATGGAAGAAAATCAACACATTTTTGTTAATGGGTCTCTGTGATATTTACGAATATAAGAAAAATTATTTTTACCACCATTGCTTTTTTTTTTTTGGATTTGGATTTGCATGTTAAGAACGTTTGATTATTTTTTAAATTTACATTTGTAAATCCGGATAATGCATTAAGAAAGTAACTTATTATTAAATAGGAATTTTTTCTTGAAAATTTTTCGCTCAATAAAGAAATAGTTTTAATTAGAATTTAAGAATTTAGCCTACCACATGAATTAATGTAAATTTATAATAAATATTTATATATCGTAAAACAATAGGCAATACTGACAATTATGTTCTAAATAGAAAAATTCAAGAATTACACAACATTATGAATTCTCTAATCTTAATACGTATTTCTGTGAGGATAATTTGGGTGCCCATTCAATGAGCCTGGTTACAATGCAGCAAATTTGGTTGGGAATGTCTTATCCAGCTGCACCCAGATGTTTGCAATGATCCATTCCTTTAGACCTGCAGAACCTCATTAATCCTATTTAACTACCAAGTGATGTACTGTATAAGTAAACCTGCCAACCTTAGTTCCTACCTATACCTATACACCCTGGTATCCTCAGTCATTATCAATCAGGCACAATACTACTGATTGAATGTTCCAAGAAATGCTTAGCAGACAACTTCAGTTGAATGAAGTGCCCTCATTTGTTTGTCAGTTCCTCCATACTCGAATTTTTTCGTTTCTTTTGGACAGTCAAAATTTATGAACAGGAAAATGATTTATTGAAAATGATGGCATTTGTGCCTTAATTATAATTAGTATGCATTCCTGAATAAGGTAAAGTCATTTCTAATAAACACATTGGTATCACAACAATGAGAGTAAAACATCTTGGGCAGAAGACAACACGGCAAAAATGTATTCCTTATAAAATTACAATTTTAAGGAAAACAGCATTGATAATTAGTAATGGCCTTTTATTAACCATCTTCCGTTAAGGTTTTTTTAAAACTACTATTTGTAGACATTTTCATGATTTATATTTTCAACTAAGTAAACCTTTACTTAATTTTGATATTAAAAAAGATGAGATGTTATCAATTTATCCATCATTCTAGGATACCAAATTTGGAAATACTGTTGAGGATATTCTGTTCTATAAATGTTAAATGATCACTTGTACTGCCCTAAATTTTGATGCATCTTGGTTGAACATGTTAATATCTTATTTGAGTTATTTAAATGTTTTTCCAGCAATAAAGGCCATTATTATTATAATCATAACAAAGTGCTAAACCCTTAAGAGTCACAATAAAGACCACATTATTTAACTGTCTCCAACTCGAGATTTTTTTCATTCCTAAGCGGCTGGCTTCAGTGATGCCATTATATGTGACAATGAGTGCCATCAATTTCTTTTCCATACTTTTCACATACCTGGAAAAAAATTTATTGTAAATTCACTGTCTACTCAATTTCATTCAGACTTCCCTTATTTTCCTCAAACATATATTTAGTATCCTGTACTCTTATTCCCCTTTGAATAATAAAGCCTTGGTTGCTATCTGTTGCTCCATTATCCAAAAATATCAATAGTGTTTATACTAACCCCCCAAAATATTATAATACATTTGGGGAACTGAGCTCAGGTTCATGATGTTCAGAAGTCACGATGTATGTATATTTTATACATTGTATAATCATTTTGAAGTAGACATTTTTTACTTCAATAAATAACGTGGAATTGTGTTGAGTTAACTTTTATTTGTCATAACCCTAGGTAGAGTAATAGACCAATGTACTCATCCCATCCTATTCTCTTCCCTAGCCTCAGGTTTTTCAACCATAAGATTTTATAACGGTAGTCATGGCTCCTTTAACCCCAAGATGTTTTATGTATTGCAAGATTATATTTTTAACCATACCATTCTACAAGAGAAGTCTCCTCTGAAGGAAACATATCTGATCACCAATTTTGAAATAATTTACAGCATTAATCTCTTGAGTTACTTCTATGCCCCAGTTTTTTCAACTAATGTCTGATGTCATGACTTATGTACCTGTGAGAGGGGACTCGGAATAATTTACCTCATGACCAAATTTGTAACCTAATATTTTGCCAGAGTTCATGTTTCTCTAGCCCGACTATCCTAAATTACTCTTAATTTCTTATGGTTCCCTTGTGGAAAAATGTGAATCTCTCTAAATAAAATACGCATTTAATCAACTCAAAAGAGAATTTTCTAGGAAAAAAATCAGTCAAGGAATCATGTTATTACTATTCAAAGATTAAAATCAGTCAGTTACCTACTGTAATAAAGATTTATATAACTTATCAGTACTCTCAGAATTTCTCTGAAATGCTAAGAAATTCTGCTGTTATATACAAGAGTGAACTTAGTTAAAGCAGAACAATGCTTAGAAAATATGAAATCTATTGTAGTTTTGCACTATGACAAATTTACATGCACATATTTCATAATTTACCACTATCTATATATATGTTTGTACAGTAGTTTATTAAGTAAATAATGCCTTTTTATTAATAAATTAACTGACAACTTTTTAAAAGCCATTATGAAAGCAAATGTTAAATTATATAAGTGATTTGCTAATAAGTTAATTTGCTCTTTGTATTGTTATTTTATGTAGCAAATTTTAATCACAACTGCATAATATAATAAACAAAACAATGAATTTACCAAGGTTACCATTGCATTAAATGGCACTTTTTTTTTGCTTAAATCATTACTTTGCCTTCTATGAATAGCTGATCCAGATCAGTAACCATTGCTAGAATGTTATGCTGCTAGAATCTTATGATTGCCCTGAACCTACTCAATCTTCATCTTTAAATTAGACATCAAATCAATAATATATAACCATTTGGATAAATGAATGCATCTTATGCTCAGAGTTATTTTTTTTTAACACATCAGCCATTTCCCACCAAGGCAGGGTGGCCCAAAAAAAGAAAAACTTTGACCATCATTCACTCTACCACTGTCTTGCCAGACACACGCTTACAATACAGTTATAAACCTGCAACATTAACACCCCTCCTTCAGAGTGCAGAGTGTTATTATTTATGTGAAAGTAAATCTATGGATTATTCAGGACAAGGAGTGTTGAAGGTTCAAGCCTCCTCCTGTTTATCTCTGCCTAGTCTCTAACCATCGTTCCCAAAAGCATAACCTTATAGCAATGAATGCTGTATTTTCTAATTAACCTTTCTAGCTACTTACATATTTTTTTTACAGAAGATATGCATATTTTAAAGTTCTATACTTGCTATACAAAATAAGACCAAATGTATGCCTGAAGTTTTCTTGTGCATTTGTATTCTGGGTTGGGTAATATGCACTTCCCTTTCTGCCAGCCTGCTCCTGCATGCTATGTTCCTTGCACACAAACCAGCTCTAGAGTCCAAGGACAGTTTTGTGATGCAAATAAATTTATTCTTGATAGCAATAAGTCAGTTGAAATGTATTGCATACAGTACTGGTTCAACAAGAATTAACCTTGTTGACATTTTGGTTAACGAAAGTATATTGCTACACCATACAAGATTTGATGTGGTATGCAGTCCATAAGACTAGAAGTGAATTGTTAGACTAAATTACTGAATTTTCTTTTATAAATTCTCTTAAAATCACTAGGCCATACCCACTGATGACTAGTACTCTTTCCATATTTTACTCAGAAAGAGGCCATTAGCATCCCCATTGGATTATTGGTTGGCCGTTGAGTCTGCCAGAGCTCAGAGCAAGCTGCCTGGTCTGGACTACAAATATCTTACAAGTCTCTCACTAGCATACTAGCATTATAACTAGCATATAGTATTTTTTTAATCCCTTTTTTCTCAGTAACAGGACTAATTATTGACGTGAAATTTAGCAGAAATATGAGTGAGCTTTACCAATAAAAATGCATAGGGTTATAAGCCAGTGGTATGAAGAACTGCTTCTTAGGATCTCTGATTCTCAATGTTGAACAACAAGCTCTTTTATATTTATATTGAATTTTTAATGACATGTATATTTTGACTATAATATAAAGGTAAATTTTAATCTGCAACAAACTTCAACATATTTTTCCACTGAAAGTAGACTGCTGATTATGTTTTGAATTTGGCTTCTATGCTACGACAGTGGAAAAAGTTGACAGTTTAACGTTGGCAAAAACAGCACTTGAGTTTTCCTGATTTTCTTCCATATTCAGTATTTGTAAATTCAACTTTGCCCTTTCCAAAGTTAACTCTAACTCTGGTTTGAGCTGATCTTAGGTACAGTCAAGGTCAAAAGTCCTGTTTCATACCTGTTCAAAACTGAATACAGCTTTAAACAGGTCTTGGCAATTCCGAGTCTTGGTCCAACATTTGGTAGACTCGGCATATAACAGAACATTTGTCCATGAGTGTACGGTATTGTACTAGCAACATGTCATACTCCCACCCTCTCAGGCATGTGCTAAACCCTATGGGTGTCAAACCCTGCATTCTGTATTGATCAATTCTGATTATATCTTTGTGTTGTCTATTTGTGTGTCTGTCCATACTTGTGTCCGTCCATCACATGACTTTCTCACTGTTGACTTTGGTCAGTTTGTCGACTAACATAACAGTGTATTGTACAGTGCTGAGAAAATGAAGAGGCAGTGATGGTAATGTGTTTACAACTGTATTAAGGTGCCAAATTCTAGCTATAGAAATATGTATACCTAATGTTGAAATGGTTTATAAAAATGTATTAGCATATGTAATATTTTTTGCTACTGCATATTTTTTTTATTAAAAATATATAGTCCAGGATAAATTTCAGCATGGTGTGTGTGTGTGTGTGTGTGTGTGTGTGTGTGTGTGTGTGTGTGTGTGTGTGTGTGTGTGTGTGTGCGTGCGTGCGTGCGTGCGTGCGTGCGTGCGTACGTGCGTGCGTGCGTGCGTGCGTGCGTGTGCGTGTGTGCATGTGTGTGTGCGTGTGTGCATGTGTGTGTGTGTGCATGTGTGTATGTGCGTGTGTGTGTGTGTGTGTGTATGTACATTCGCAAAGTACGTACTGTGTATGTCAGGGAGCATCTGATGGTGAGGTAAGGGAATATTTGATGAAATGAAGGATCATTTAATTGTGAAGTGAAGGAGAATTTGATGAAATGAAGGAGCATTTAATTGTGAAGTGAAGGAGAATTTGATGAAATGAAGGAGCATTCGATGGTAAAGTAAAGGAGATTTTGATACAATGAAGGAGCATTTGATGAAGTGAGGGGAGCACAGTATCTGATGGTGAGATAAGCAAGTACATATATTAGATGATGGTGAAATGAGTAACTGATGACAGGGAAGTACTTAATGGTGAAGAGAGGGAGAATTTCATGGTGGGGTGATGCCTTGCAATCTTATTTTGATGCTCTTTCTTTACAACTCTTAACCAGAAATACAAGACTTGTTCACTTTCTCACCTTTCACTTGCCAGTCATCTTGTCCCTCATTTAGCCTGCCTGTCCTCTGAATTGCTATGCCTTTTACCAGCCATTTTGCTCATTTGTCTGTAAAATATTAAAAATGTACATTAAATTAAATAAAATAACTTTTGATTTGTGCTTAGCAGCTACCTTGCAGTGGACAAGACCTGAGAAAGATGCTTGCCTAGATTATCCCTGGCACATTCATAAATACCACGAATATCAAAATTATGAATACCAAGACTTAGCTGCATACAAAACAGTACAGCATATACAGTGTACAGGAGGGCCCTGCTTATACAGCAGGTTAGGTTAAGGGCTACTGCTGTAAAAAAAAAAAATCCCTCTAAAGTGATAGATAGCCTTTTTTTCACTTTCAAATGCATATAATAGCCTGATAACATGTTTACACTATCATATACGTATTAAGTGAGCAATAGAGCTAAGCCTAAAAAATGCATATACAGTACACACATTACCTACTTTAAAATATTTTCATTCTTAGCTTATAGAGAGATGTGAATATATATATTACAGGAAGTCTGAATAAATGAAGAATGGGTATAACTGTAAGCCACTGTATTAGCAAAACATTGTAAAGCAGGGCCTGCCTGTATTATAACAATGATTCCTCTATATACAAGTACCATACTTTTGTCCTTGTTTAATGAATTTATAATTTTCCTTTATATTGTACTGGACTTGTGACTAGCAGGACTTTTACCATCTTAATATTAAATTGCCAAGTCCATATTCTAACATTATTTGGTTCCTTACACTTAAACTATTACTGCCTCTTTCAAGTACTGTACAGTACTTAATCTAACTATATTAATTTACATTTCACAAAACTCTTATATATTCTTGAACTGACATTCACAACAGAGTTATGACCAAAACATTATCCTCCCTTCATTTGCCTTGATAATGCTGATAATAACAAAAGCATTTTTAACATTACACTCCTTGAATAAACAGAAGGAGAGATGAGACGCTAGAACCTTGGTCCCAAAATTGATGGGTTCATCGCTCTACCACCTTCTGTTTATTCACTGACAGTCGTTTATTATGACTTAATGAGTTCATAACACTCCTTGATGAAGGTATTTGAATGCCAATGACTATGTAAGAAAATCTGCATATAGAAAGATTGACATGGAAAGTCAGTTTTTAAATCCACATACCTTCTAAAGTCTACACTGATTGGTAAGACATTTAGAAACTTTTAAACAGCTCTAATTTCTCATGTTTTGATAGGAAAGATATTTAAACCTCTCTATATCATATCTCTTGATACAGATTTTTGAATACAGTACCTAAGAATTTCTAACTGCCTCTATCTCAAAATGGAAGGATGTGTGAAAATAGTTTCTGATGTCTGTTTCCTTGTTAAGGGACATTAAAAATGAAAAGAATTCAGACATCCTTTACCTTCATGTAAGAGGAAGTTAGATTCACCATTACCTGTTTACTAATTACCTGTGTGTTTTCCTCCCACAGCTGTCGCGCACCTTGGTAAGTGGGGGACCTACGTGTGGAGGGTCCCTGTACTCCTCCCGACGACACAACCCCTCCCCGCCTCTCTGCCTCAGTCCTCAGGTCAAGAAAGGGTGTCCCAACAGCTGTGCCTTCTCCGTTTGTCTCTGTCGTACTGATGGATACACTCTGTGGTCTTGGTGTCTACATCTTTTGTGATTTTTGGCGTCTCTTTCTTATGGTCCCGGTGACACTTCTTTGTGGCCTTCGTCGTCTCTTGTTGCTCGCATATGTGTAGTTTTGTGGCAGCTTCGCCTTCGTATTTTGTTTTGTGCTAGCTTTTGTTTGTCATTGTTCCTTCTCAGGATTTTTTTGTCATGTTTGCTCTAATATAAATCGTAAGTGGAAATCATGTTTGTTTCTTTCGATATTTCAGTGTATTTTATACTGTGTACTTTTTTCGGTGAATTGATATTTTTCTGCTCTCTCTAAAATATATTGTGAATGTATATTTGTTAGTATTTTCTAACTTGAGACCATTCATATTCCTCTACAAAATAAATATGATAAATACTGTATATGCAGCTGAAGCCTCTCACTGGATGTGAACTGTATTTTCATATCTTTGCTTTCCTTTGTTTCTTAATATACGTATATTATTCCTGTAGTGGCTCCTATCCAGTCTTCTTCAGAGGAAGTATGCTAGAATTCTTTCCCACTGTTATACGTGTCCAAGGTGGCAAAAATGTCGAGAGCAGTGGGCTAATACTACTCCTTTCTGTATGCCATTACGAAAAAAAAAGAAGAATGTAATTCTGAACTTGAGCTGACTGACTGTGCACTTATGTAGTACTGAAAGAAAGAGCTAAGTGAATGAAAGGAAACTGAGGCTTATACAAGTTTGAGTTGAGAGGAGCTAAATTATGGAAGTTGCAGTTCCTTTGATCAAGAGCTCCTCACCTACAGCAAGGAGCCTTGAGGAGCCTGTAATCCTCAGCTTAATATGGATTTGGCATATTTTTTTTTATAGCTGTTTCTTTTAAGCTTGTTCACATTTCTCTAAGACTAGTGACTGCATTGTTTCAGTCTGTGAATTAAATTCATTCAGTAATATATTTTTAGAAAAAACAAAACACTGAAGGTCACTTCATGGCCATGTTTTAGACATACGCTACATCTTGTGTAGGATTCTTTAAACTCTTTGTTTTAGACATACGCTAAAGCTTGGTTCCCAGCAGGTAGACTGTTCCATTTGTTGATAACTTCTTTCTAAGATATGTTTCCTCTTCTCTGTTCTGGATGATGGCTTGGTGATATAATTATTTTTGTTATATTTACATATTTGGGGAAGCATAGGGGTCATACAATACCTGGAAACAGTAGGTAATCAGGCTCAATCTGAGGAAGGGAAGGAGAATGTAAGTTTCTTTTATCATTGTCCCTTCACCAGCACCAAGGCATCCCTCTTTGAAGACAGAATTATCCTTAAACTATTACTTCTCTTCGTAATTATTAAACTCAAAGAGCCTCTTTGAGTTTGCTCTCCCCCTTATAAAACTGTCATATTTCCTTCATGAACTCTTGTGTTGGATGACGGATATTGCTGATGTGTACAGCAGAGAGACGTGATGCACAGCAAATCTTTATTATAAATAATACTCTACTCAGAGCAAATCTTTATTAAAGATGATGCTCTACCCAGAACAAATCGCTGTCCATAATCAAGGTCCACTCTGCATCAAGTCTCCCTCAACATCTTTCAACTTTTACTAAAAAACTTTTGCTTCAACTGCAATTAATAACAAGTCATGTGGTAAAAATGGAACATGATACCAATAATTGGAAAAGAGAAAATGCTAACACCAGGATATTTTACTGGAGAGTTTCAGCCCTGGAACTCTGGTCACTCCTTGCTCCCTCTCATCCAAAGACACAAACATTTCCAATAAAATCCTAGGGTTAGCATTTTGCGTGTATTTCCAGAAATCTGTGTGCACTGTTGTGTGTCTATGAACACCAGTGATGGTCTCTTAGCTTAGTGGGTGGGTTCATTCATCTTCTACTGCTGAATTTGTCTGATTTGACTTTTGTGGATTAATGTTGGTGGCTGCCTATAACCTGCTGACTGAGGCACTGGATGCATCTACTTGTGTACCTGAAGAGGATTGCAATGGAATCATTTTCAATCTGCCAATTATGTTGTTTCTCTGCTTTGAAAAAGTCTAATCTCAGAGAAATTTAAAGAGATGCTTAGATTTATGAGCAAAATTATTAAAAGTTTGTTTGCTACATAATAGCTGATTTAACATTAAATTTAATTGCTTGATCCTCTTTTTGTTATGTCCTTGTGAGGCTCCATTGTTCTCACTACCGCTTTCCTTGAATTCCCTTTACCCTTATTAAGGGACTTTCTTTATCACCTTATTCATGAGTTACTGTATATTCACCCTAGTTAGTTTACTTCATATTAACTTTCAGTGTAGTCTCTTAGGCAGTACATTTGGAAGCGCTAGTGAAAATATTTACCAAACAAAAACACACGTGAGCATTTTTGTGAAGTCAAACTCACAACTTCCTTCAAAGATGTGTGTAAATGCATGAAAATGCTCGGTATTTCTGTTGTTACTATTTTCACTGGCATTTTCTCAAAATTTGTACTCACACATTTTATAGCAGAATTTCTCAGCATGTGAATCAGGAATTTCTAAATGCCTGGGTCAGGAATTTCTAAACACCTGAATCAGGAATTTCTAAGCACAAGAATCAGGAATTTCTAAGCACATAAATCAGGAATTTCTAAACACCCGAGCCAGGAATTTCTAAACATTTGAGTCAGGAATTTCTAGACACCTGAGTTGGGAATTTCTACATAACTGAGTCAGGAATTTCTAAACACCTGAATCAGGAATTTCTAAACACCTGAGTCAGTGTAAAGCACTGTGCTTTGATCATTTCCTAAGTTCACCCTTAGATTTAAATAAATGTTTCTTCCTTTAGAAGTTTATTTCTCAAAAAAAAAAAAAAAAAAAAAAATCCAACTTTTTTTACTTGTTGTTACATTCAGTGTTCATAGTGATAATTAATTCATACCATGTATTTGCACAATTCTCTTTTAGTAACGTATAATTAAAAAATAAGCAAACAGAATATGTACACCTTCCAAGTTTCTCTCGTTCATCTTGATAAAAAAAATGGATTTCTCAAGTAAGGTTTTTGAACACCTGCATTAATTACTTATTCTCTGCACCAGACTAAATCTACTAATAATTGTATCTTCTCTACTGCCATTTTGATCTTCATTTCTAATGCACAGTTTTGCGTACTATAATGTATCTCTTTCAATATTCTGCATTCGTTTATAATTTGTATTACAAGTTAAGGAAATTTTGTTAGCATTTTAGCTTCATTTGATAACTGTCTACAACGTTGCTACAGGTATGCTTAAAATAACCATGTTAATAGTATGTGGCTCAGTCTTATTTGTACTTGTCTCACTGTGTGAATTTGTCCAGACAAGTGTTCTTTTTGACCTGTACTCTCTAAAATTTTAATTTGATATATTGTACTCTTTTTTTGTTATCAATTTGATCTGTATTTAGTATGGCTTCACTTCTTGATGGTAATTCAACTCACTCACTCACTCTCTCACTCTCTCTCTCTCTCTCTCTCTCTCTCTCTCTATACAAAACAAAAAACACATGCACACACACACACAAAAAAAAACACACACACATACTGCTTGAGAGAAAATACAAAATGGCAGACAATGTGCTGCTACACGTATTTAAAAAAAGGCAACAGGAAGGATCTCACTGATAAGTACTTTTGTGAAATTAATGGAATAAGCCCTTAGACAAAAATAGGTAAAACATTCAGAGTAAAAACTACTAACATGCAATATATATCTACAGTAATTAACTACAATGACAGTCAAAGAAATAAATGAAGACTAAAATACTGAGGAATTTACACTCATTTAAATTTGAAGAAAGCTTTCAATAGTTCCTCATAGGAGACTGAAAACTGCAGAACACTGGAGTAATAACAAACTATAACAGTGGATGAGAAATTTCCCATTTGATGTGACAACACAGTGATACAAAGCACAATGTCCTCATGGGGTAATGTTACTAACGAGGTGTCACAAGGATCACAACATGCACTAATTATGTTTCCAATTTATATAAAAGACCTGCTAGAGGGAATAAAAAAATTTATAAACACTGGTGCATTGAGGTATATGTGGAGGCAAAAAATGTTATCTATGGAGGCAAAGAAAGGAATGTATGAAAGTATAGTAGTACCAACACTCTTATATGGGTGTGAAGCTTGGGTTGTAAATGCTGCAGCGAGGAGGAGGTTGGAGGCAGTGGAGATGTCCTGTTTAAGGGCAATGTGTGGTGTAAATATTATGCAGAAAATTTGGAGTGTGGAAATTAGGAGAAGGTGTGGAGTTAATAAAAGTATTAGCCAGAGGGCTGAAGAGGGTTTGTTGAGGTGGTATGGTCATTTAGAGAGAATGGATCAAAGTAGAATGACATGGAGAGCGTATAAATCTGTAGGGGAAGGAAGGCGGGGTAGGGGTCGTCCTCGAAAAGGTTGGAGGGAGGGGGTAAAGGTGTTGTGGGCGAGGGGTTTGAACTTCCAGCAAGCGTGTGTGAGCATGTTAGATAGGACTGAATGGAGACAAATGGCATTTGGGACCTGACGATCTGTTGGAGTGTGAGCAGGGTAATATTTAGTGAAGGGATTCAGGGAAACCGGTTATTTTATATAACCGGACTTGAGTCCTGGAAATGAGAAGTACAATGCCTGCACTCTAAAGGAGGGGTTTGGGATACTGGCAGTTTGGAGAGAGATATTGTGTATTTTTATACGTATATAATTCTAAACTGTTGTATCCTGGGCACCTCTGCAAAAACAGTGATTATGTGTGAGTGAGGTGAAAGTGTTGAATGATGATGAAAGTATTTTCTTTCTGGGAATTTTCTTTCTCTTTGGGTCACCCTGCCTCGGTGGGATTATTATTATTATTATTATAATCAAAAAGAAGCGCTAAGCCACAAGGGCTATACAGCGCTGCAGGGTAGGGAAGGAAGCGAGGGTATTGGATGGCAGAAGGGAGGAAGGATGATCAGTAGGTTACAGAAAACAGCAGGGCAGGGGATAGTACGGGGGTAGAGGGTAGCAAGAGATTGAAGTAGAAAGGGCTGAAGGTATCAGAATTTGTGAAGTAAGTCAGTTGTTGTCAAAAAGTCAATGAGAGAGTCTGGATGAAAGGTGGGTCCATCAGCGAGAAGGGAAGGTAAAGAGAGAGCAGCAGAGCGAAGACGACGACGGAGGTAAATTCTGCGTGCTTGTTGATAAAGTGGGCAGTCCAACAGAATGTGGCTGACTGATAATGGAACTTGGCAATTCTCACAGAGAGGAGCAGGGCGCCTCTCCATGAGATATCCATGAGTAAGACGAGTATGGCCAATGCGAAGACGGGCAAGAGGGAGGTCGATTGCAAGACATATTAGAATGGTCATCGGCACCACAGACTGGGCATTCGGCGATAGATCTGCAATATTTCGCTGGATGGCCAAATCGCCAGCAATTTCTACACTGTTGCGGTGTAGGGATCGCCTTTCGAACTTGTAACCGATGTCCTGCTACATAAACTGAGGATGGGAGTTCACGGCTGTCAAAAGTTAAATGAGCCACATTGCTAGGGTATCGTCTCCGCCCGCGGGCAGGAAGAACGTAAGTGTCTACCTTGAGGATTGGGAGATCTTGGAGTTCCAGCTGTTCAAGAATGTCAGTGCCACATGTCTGGAAATTTTGCTGAACTATGGTATGGGGCAGAATGACGGTACCACTACAAGAATTGAGGGAATGATGCTTTTCAATAGTTACAGGAACAGTATCGATATGGGAAAGACGAGAAAGTTCATGAGCCTGGGTAGCATTCTGTACGGTGACGATGCACGTACCGCTCTTAAGAGCATGAAAAGAAATATCTTTACCAACATGGCGTAGGAGTGCCTTGCCAATACTGTGGTCAGAAAGATAGGCAGTAGAGGAAGTCGGTCGTAAAGTGAAGAATTTAGTCCATTGTGCAGTCTGAAACTGAGCGTGGAAAGGTAGTGAAGGACGTGTCGATCTTTTCTGAGAAGAACGAGAAGGTGGAGAAGTATCATCAGCAGGTAATTGTCATTGTCGTTTAGGCGTGGGACCAGAGTTGGTCCGACGGGGAACGGGCCGGCGATTCGAAAATTGCCGCACCGTAGAGGGAGAGGCCGGAAGCATAGTCAGAGGAGAGCAAAGGTCAGATAAATCGAAGGAGTCAGTCGAGGCCTCAGTACCTGAAGCAGGTGAGGAAACAGCACCGGCAAGAGGTACAGAGGCATGAGGAGTGTCTGAAGAGTGGTCCAAAGACGAGGCGGGGTCAGAACGGGGTGCGGTATCAAGAAGGGGCCCGGGGGTAGCAGGTTCATGGACTAGGGCTGCCATGGTTAGGTTACTTCTTTCTTTTTGTTTTTAAGAAAAAAAAAGAAAGAAGAAAAGAAAATAAAAATAAAAAAAGAATAAAACAAGGGGGGACCGGGGAGGGATAGGTCCTAGGAGGAATGAAAGGGCCAGAAATCTCCCTCCGCACCCAAGAGGACCTCAGCACCGCAAGTAGCGCAGATGCAGCATGGAACCCGTGCCAAACCCTACCCATCATGCCAGTAAACCGGCAATCCGGGATAGCAACCTCACATCTGCCGAGCTACCTCGGTGGACAAAAGAGAGGGCGGCCGGAAATCCGCCACAAAGCATACCTCCTTCGGCCACCACCCCCGGAATCCGAAAGGTGGCTTCCAGAGATACACCCGTCGCCCGAGAGACACCCAAAGCCACCCTCCGGGATACCGGAGAGGGATCAGGACATCCCCAGGCAATCCAGATTCCACGGCAAACTACGCCACCGCCAAGAACCTCAATGGAATGGGATGGACCCCGGTACCCTTTCCCCTACCTAGGAACTAGCGTGCCTGTGGAAAAAAAAAAAAAAAAAAAAAAAGGAAGGGCAAAAGGGAGGGGTGGGGAGGAGGAGGAGGAAAGGAAAAAGGGGAGGATGGGATAGGGAACGGGGGATTGGGGGGTAATTAGGTTCGGTCTGAGGAAGGAGACCGACAGGTCTAATTCCTCAGACCAAGAGCCTCTTCACCACGCCAAGGAGCCCCCCTTGAAGAGGTGCCTCGGTGGGAGACGGCCAACTTGTTGAAAAAAAAAAAAAATAAACAAACATAGTTATGTATGATTAAAAATCCTATAGATCAGAAATAAAAATGGCTGCATCCCTGCATGAAAACCTGGATAGAAGTGACAGATGAATGATTTAGTAGAATTTTCTAGCATCCTAAGTACATGGCACTTAGGATGCTAGAATTGCTAATACAGTACTCTTCCTTCCTTCCCCTCTAACAAATTTTAATGATATATTTGTTCTTAATAAGAATGAGTTTTATGTAACAGTACACTGTGAGGGAGTGCTGAACTCATGAGGTTGATACAGTACCTGCTGGGGAATGAGAAGTAACCAGATTTGATCTGAGGATGGGAAGGATAGTTCCAGTTCCTTAGAGCAAGGGTCCTCTGCTAACACTATGGTGCTCCCTTTAAGAGAAGAATGAGACAATTAAGTACAAGCTTCAGAATAGCCCTACAACCCACCCTCCCTCTTTCCTACCTTTCTTATTTTTACTATACTCTACTTTCTGTCTTTCACCTGTGTTAATACCAACACAAAATACTGTATTTACAAGTGCATAGGCTACTGAGGGAGCTAAGACCATGATAGGCTACCTAATACATTTAGTTCCACAAAGCTGGGAAATCCTGGAAACTGGTATGATCAGTGTGTCAAGGGTGCTGCCTTGAAGGTTTGTGCCTGTCATGTAATTTATTTTGGGGAAAACAGTGTCTGACACATAAAACAACTACTACAGAACATTACCTATTTCCTCTCTGACAAGTTATCTATTACAAACTACCTAACTTTCTTTTCATCCTTCAATTGTATATTTAAACATTTCTGCTTTCTTGCGTATAACAATTTATGGTGTAAATTTTTTTACAGTTTTCTGGACTTGCTCAACCTCAATTATTCTTTCTTTATGCAATAATGTAATCTATGTACTTATTTTATGTACTAAAATATTTTTAACTTTTTCCATTTATTTTATTTTTAACATAGTGTAGTCAAGTGATAATTAGTGGCTTTTTTTTAAGTTCAATATAGTGTGGTTTTATACTTTCTTTACCTTTCCCTAGAAAACTTTGACCTCGTATAGTGTGATATAAACCCACACCGCTATATGTAAATAGCCATAGTTGGTATATAGTATAGTGACATGTTTTGAGTTGCGGTACAGTTTGTGCTTTGAGATGGAACTGTTCAGAAAATTAACAAATATTCAATAGAATCTTAAGAAGCAGCTTTCAGTAAGGCTCAAGTGAGCCTTGAGGAGCTTGCAATTAGTCTCAACTGAACCTTAAAAAAAAGCTGTCAATAAAGCTCAACCGAACCTTAAAAAGTAGCTGTCAATTTAACCCTACGATAGCTGTTAGTAAAACTCAAATGAACCTTAACCCTTTCAGGGTCCAAGGCCAAAATCAGAAGTGGTGCCCCAGTGTCCAAGAAATTTTGAAAAAAAAAAAAAAAATAATTAGTTTTTCTTACAGAATTAAAGATAATATTTTTGTGAAGGTAATAAAACAAAGAAAAAAATTTCTGATCAGTACTTACCGAGATACAGCGGTGGGAAGTTGACCCAAAATGACCGGGTGGCGGCAACATCAGTGACTTACGCAAAATCGCATTATTTTATTTTACGTTTTTTATACTTATTTCTTTTCTTTTCTAATTTTTTTCTTTTTCTAATAACATTTGTGGCCTGTGAGACCAATATAATGTATATTGTATAGGTGTACACTCATTGTATTCAACACAATAACTGCACTAATTTGTTTATCATTATATTGCTTACAAAACTTGTAAGCAAGTTTATTGTAAACAAAATGATGAAAATATTAGTGCGGTTATTGTGTTGAATACAACGGTACCATATAGTACTATATGGTACAATGGTGCCATATTATTATTATAATAAAAAAGAAGCGCTAAGCCACAAGGGCTATACAGCGCTGCAGGGTAGGGAAGGAAGCGAGGGTATTGGATGGCAGAAGGGAGGAGGGATGATCAGCAGGTTACAGAAAACAGCGGGGCAGGGGATAGTACAGGGGTAGAGGGTAGCAAGAGATTGAAGTAGAAAGGGCTGAAGGTATCAGAATTTGTGAAGTAAGTCAGTTGTTGTCAAAAAGTCAATGAGAGAGTCCGGATGAAAGGTGGGTCCATCAGCGAGAAGGGAAGGTAAAGAGAGAGTAGCGGAGCGAAGACGACGACAGAGGTAAATTCTGTGTGCTCGTTGATAAAGTGCGCAGTCCAACAGAATGTGGCTGACTGATAATGGAGCTTGGCAATTCTCACAGAGAGGAGCAGGATGCCTCTCCATGAGTAAGACGAGTATGGCCAATGCGAAGACGGGAGAGAGTAGTCTCCCAACCTCGACACTGGTGATAAGAAGACGGCCAGTAACCTATACTCGGTTTAATAGATTGAAGTTTGTTGCCGAGCATAGTAGACCAACGTTGTTGCCAACGGGTGTGAAGGTGGGAAGATATTGCAGCAAAATAGTCCGTAAATGGAATACCTCTATAAGAAACTGGTAGGTCATGTACTGCTGACAACGCAGCAGTGTCTGCCTGTTCACTGCCCTGTACGTCAACATGACCAGGGACCCAACAAAAAACAATATCTTTATGCTTGGTAAAGATGCGGCGTAGCCAAAGTTGGATACGGAGGACTAAGGGGTGAGGTGTATCAAATTTTTGTATAGCCTGTAAAGCACTAAGGGGTCTGAGACAACCACAAATGATGACACAGGCATAGATGCAATACGGATAAGTGCTGTAAGGATGGCATACAATTCAGCAGTAAAAATACTAGCCGAAGATAGTAAATGCCCTTGTACGACGCTGTCCAAAAACACTGCTGCGAATCCTACGCCATCAGAAGACTTAGAGCCATCTGTGTACACGGCAATGGCATGAGAATGAGAGTGAAAGTGGTCAAGAAAAAGAGAGCGGGAAGCGACCATAGACAGTTGGGCTTTCGAGCAAGGGAGGGAGAAAGAACAGACTCGAACAGCTGGAACTTCCCAGGGGGGTAGGGAAAAGTGAGATGCTACATGTACATAGAAAGGTGGTAGTTGAAGAGAAGACGAGCGAATGAAGGCGAAGAGAGAAGGGACGGAGTAAACAGGGGCGGCGAACAAATAAAGAATGTCTACTAATATCAGTGACCATTCTATAAATGGAAGGATTGTGGAGATCATGAGAGCGTACATAGCGCAGGCAATGGGCATCACGGCGATCGGATAAGGATGGAACGTTCGCTTCTGTATAGAGGCTCTCGACAGGGGAAGAGCGAAAAGCACCAAGGCATAAACGTAATCCTTGGTGATGAATGGGGTTAAGGCTAGAGAGAGTAGCAGGAGATGCCGCTGAATAGATCTGGTCACCATAATCAAGTTTCGATAAAATAAGGGTGGAATGTAGGCGGAGGAGGGTTCGACGATCAGCTCCCCATGAAAGATGAGCAAGGGTTTTAAGAAGGTTCAGCCGGCTGTGACAAGTTGCCTTCAGAGAGGTAATGTGAGGTTTCCAGGATAACCTACGATCAAAGAGGAGGCCCAGAAACTTGACTGTATCACGTTCAGGGATACGGGAGCCATAGAGGTACAAAGGATGATCGGAGATGACAGAGCGTCTAGTGAAAGTAATTTCGTGGGTTTTAGTGCTGGAAAATTTAAACCCACGTGTGGTGGCCCAATTGGAAACACGGTCGACTGCATGTTGGAGAGAAACTGTAATGAGGTGACAGTCAGCGCCTGCACAGGCAATAGCAAAGTCATCAACACAGAGTGATGACCAAATATTTGATGGAAGACTAGAGGCCAAATCATTAATAGCAAGGAGAAAAAGTGTTGTGCTCAGAACACATCCCTGGGGGACACCTTCAGCTTGGATAAAGTCCGGGGAGAGCACATTATTAACCCGAACACGGAAATGCCTGTCAGTTAAAAAGTTCTTAAGGAAGGATGGTAGATTGCCTCGAAGGCCTAAGGAGTGGGCTTGGGCTAAAATATTATACCTCCAAGTTGTGTCATATGCCTTCTCAAGGTCAAAAAATATGGCAATAACTGAGTGGTTATTCGCAAAGGCATTACGAACATATGTATCCAAGCGTAGTAAGGGGTCTATGGTAGAACGTCCCTTACGAAAGCCATATTGACGAGTGGAGAGACTGTTATGTGTCTCTAAATACCACACTAAACGTCTATTTACTAGGCGTTCCATTACTTTGCAAACTGCACTGGTAAGAGCAATGGGACGATAGTGGGAGGTTTCATGTCCCGTAGTGCCTGGTTTGCGGAAAGGGAGAACAATGGCGGATTTCCACAGCTGTGGAAGAACTCCTTGTGACCAAATAAGATTGTAAAGGCGTAATAGGACTGCAAGGGCTGACTGATGTAAATGTTGTAGCATACGAATGTGAATGTCGTCGGGCCCAGCTGCTGATGATCGGCAAGCTGAGAGTGTTGCCTCTAGTTCTTGAAGTGTAAAAGGCACATTATACTGTTCTTCTCTGAGAGAAGAAAAGTCCAAGGGTGCTAACTCTCTGGCAGACTTTGAGGAAAGAAATGAGGGGCATAGATGGAGTCCCTGAGAAATACGGACCAGATGATTGCCAATTTCATTGGCAACATCTAGTGGGTTTGCTATATCAACACCGGCAACCCACAGAGCAGGAGCCGGGTCAGGAGAATATTTACCACTCAGTTTTCGTACTTTTTTCCAGACTGCACTCATAGAGGAAGCAGAGGTGATGGTGGAGACATAATCTCGCCAGCAAGTGCGTTTAGCATCACGGATGACACGGCGAGCGATCGCACGCTTCTGTTTAAAATCAAGGAGTCTCTCTGTGGTTCTATTGTACCGGTACCTGCCCCATGCAGCGAGTTTCAAACGTACTGCATGAGCACAAGCAGGAGACCACCAAGGCACGCATTTCTGAGAATGCCTGCCCGAAGTTTGGGGTATAGAATGAGAAGCTGCGGTTAAAACGGAGGACGAGAAAAGGTGTAAAAGCTCATCGATGGAGGACGAAGAAGGAACCTCTCTAAAAACAGTTAGGTGTGAGTAAAGGTTCCAATTTGCCCGATCAAATTGCCAGCGTGGGATGCGAAGAGGTGGTGAATATGAAGGGGAAGTAAGAATGATTGGGAAATGATCGCTATCATATAAATGTGGGAGAACAGACCAAGTAAAGTCTAATGCGGTGGAGGAAGAGCAGACTGAGAGATCGATGCAAGAGAGAGTATGAGTCCGAGGATCAAAATGGGTGTGCGTACCTGTATTTAAAACATGGACGGGGTGGGTGGCAAGAAAAGCCTCTAACTGAATTCCACGGGAATCACAGTGAGACCCCCCCAGAGGAAATGGTGGGCATTAAAATCACCAAGTAACAGAATCAGTGGCGGTAATGACGAAACAAGAAAGGCAATATCCGGAATAGATAATGCCCGAGAAGGAGAGAGATATAAAGAACAGAGCGTATACCACCTATGCAAGTGGATACGGGCTGCTGTGTAATGCAGCGAAGTATGAACAAATAGCTGATGGTACGGAATATCAGTGCGTAGAAGAAAGGCACTTTCATTAAAGGTCCCATCAGGAAAAGGATCTGAAGAATACAATAAATTATAGCCTGAGATGGGAGAGATAACAGCAGAGTGTAATTTTGGTTCCTGTAAGCAAACACCAACAGGGGCAAACTGGGAGAGTAACATCTGAAGCTCACTCCGATTACCCCTGAGGCCGCGTATATTCCACTGTAAATAGGCCATGATTGGCAATGATAAAGATACTTGAAATCCGCAGGTAAGGGTTCCTACGGACTAGAGGGGTTAGAAAAGTCCACATGCGGAGGCAGTGGAAAACGTTCAAGCAGCGAAGGAACGGTGCGCTGTGAAGAAAGGAGTTGCGCAGATGGAGGAGAGGAGAGAGAAGGAAAAGAGGGTGGATCAGTGTCCATTGATGGTTTGGTCTCTGCAATATATTCAGAGATTGCTTCAAGTGTTTCGGAATTCAGAGACGTCGTATGGGAGACAATATTGGAAATGGTAGGGGGAGGATGAGTAAAGATTGGAACTGTATTGGACTGTACCAAGGTAGGGGGGGGGGAGCAAAAGGGTGGAGGGAACTGGAGAAGCGTGGAAGGGGATAGAAGAGGCAGAAACCTGGGAGGTGGCAGAAGAGGAAGAAACCTGGGAGGGAACAGGGGAGGAAGGTACAGTACGAGGAGGAGGGTGAACCTCTACACTTGTAACAGAGCCAGTGAGAGGGGGAGAACCAGGGACAGAGACAGGGAGGGTAAAATGAGGAGGTGGAAGATGGGTAGGAAGTGTTAACGGACCTTTTTTTGACTTTTGAGAAGTAGAGGGACGATTGGGAGGAGGTGTCATACGAGATCTCGTCGTTACTGAGGCTTGTGAGAGAGAACACGAAGAAGCGAGATCAGACTGAGGCGTTGAAGTAGAGCCGAGGACAGCAAAAGGATTAGATACAGGAGTGACTATGGGAGAGGTAACCACAGAGGTGGGTGTAAAAGATGGGATACCAGAAGTGGGGGGACGTTTTGAAACACGGGAATAAGAAACACGTGGGAGTCTCCCTTGGAGGCGGAGATGAGAAACTGCCATGGCATAAGGGAGATCTTCTGTCTCTTTGAGGTAACGGATTTCCCGCTCGTTTAAATAGACTTGACAATGGCGAGAGTACGAAGGGTGAGCCTCATGACAGTTAAGGCAAGAGGGAGATCGATTGCAAGACGTATGAGAATGGTCATCGGCACCACAGACTGGGCATTCGGCGATAGATCTGCAATATTTCGCTGGATGGCCAAATCGCCAGCAATTTCTACACTGTTGCGGTGTAGGGATCACCTTTCGGACTTGTAACCGATGTCCTGCTATATAAACTGAGGATGGGAGTTCTCGGCTGTCAAAAGTTAAACGAGCCACATTGCTAGGGTATCGTCTCCGCCCACGGGCAGGAAGAACGTAAGTGTCTACCTTGAGGATTGGGAGATCTTGGAGTTCCAGCTGTTCAAGAATGTCAGTGCCACATGATTGGAAATTTTGTTGAACTATGGTATGGGGCAGAATGACGGTACCACTACAAGAATTGAGGGAATGATGTTTTTCAAGAGTGACAGGAACAGTATCGATATGGGAAAGATGAGAGAGCTCATGAGCCTGGGTAGCATTCTGTACGGTGATGATGCGCGTACCGCTCTTAAGAGCATGAAAAGAAATATCTTTACCAACATGGCGTAGGAGTGCCTTGCCAATACTGTGGTCAGAAAGATAGGCAGTAGAGGAAGTCGGTCATAAAGTGAAGAATTTAGTCCATTGTTCAGTCTGAAACTGAGCGTGGAAAGGTAGTGAAGGACGTGTCGATCGTTTCTGAGAAGAACGAGAAGGTGGAGAAGTATCATCAGCAGGTAATTGTCGTTGGCGTTTAGGCATGGGACCAGAGTTGGTCCGACGTGGAACGGGTCGGCGATTTGAAAATTGCCGCACCGTAGAGGGAGAGGCCGGAAGCATAGTCAGAGGAGAGCGAAGGTCCGATAAATCGAAGGAGTCAGTCGAGGCCTCAGTACCTGAAGCGGGTGAGGAAACAGCACCGGCAAGAGGTACAGAGGCATGAGTGTCTGAAGAGTGGTCCAAAGACGAGGCGGGGTCAGAACGGGGTGCGGTATCAGGAAGGGGCTCGGGGGTAGGAGGTTCATGGACTAGGGCTGCCATGGTTAGGTTACTTCTTTCTTTTTGTTTTTAAGAAAAAAAAAGAAAGAAGAAAAGAAAATAAAAATAAAAAAAAGAATAAAAAAAGGGGGGACCGGGGAGGGATAGTTCCTAGGAGGAATGAAAGGGCCAGAAATCTCCCTCCGTGCCCAAGAGGACCTCAGCACCGCAAGTAGCGCAGATGCAGCATGGAACCCGTGCCATACCCTACCCATCATGCTAGTAAACTAACAATCCGGGATAGCAACCTCACATCTGCCGAGCTACCTCGGTGGACAAAAGAGAGGGCGGCCGGATATCCGCCACAAAGCATACCTCCTTTGGCCACCACCCCCGGAATCCGAAAGGTGGCTTCCAGAGATACACCCGTCGCCCGAAAGACACCCAAAGCTACTCCGGGATACCGAAGAGGGATCGGGACATCCCCAGGCGATCCAGATTCCACGGCAAACTACGCCACCGCCAAGAACCTCAACAGAATGGGATGGACCCCGGTATCCTTTCCCCTACCTAGGAACTAGCGCGCCTGTGGGAGAAATCCCAAAGGCCGAAAAGAGGAAGGGCAAAAGGGAGGGGTGGGGAGGAGGAGGAGGAAAGGAAAAAGGGGAGGATGGGGAGGATGGGATAGGGGAGGGGAGATTGGGGGGTAATTAGGTTCGGTCTGAGGAAGAAGACCGACAGGTCTAATTCCTCATTATTATTATAATCAAAAAGAAGCGCTAAGCCACAAGGACTATACAGCGCTGCAGGGCAGGAAGGAAGTGAGGGCATCAGGTGGCAAAAGGGAGATGGATGAGCAACAGGTTACGGATAACAGCGGGGCAGTGGATGGTGAAAGGGTAAAGGGCAGCAAGAGACTGAACCAGAAAGGGCTGAGGGGAGTGCGAAAAGTATCATCAGAGTTTGTGGAGTAAATCGGTCGTTGTCAAGAAGTCAATGAGAGAGTCAGGATTAAAGGAGGGTCCATCAGCAAGAAGGGAAGGTAAAGAGAGAGTAGTAGAACGAAGACGACGTTGGAGGTAAATTCTGCGTGCTCGTTGATAGAGAGGGCAGTCTAACAGAATGTGGCTAATCGATACTGGAACTTGACACTGCTCACAGAGAGGAACAGGGTGCCTCTCCATGAGATACCCATGAGTAAGACGAGTGTGGCCAATGCGAAGGCGGGAGAGAGTGGTCTCCCAACTTCGGCACTGATGACAAGAAGACGGCCAGTAACCTATGCTCGGTTTAATAGAATGAAGTTTGTTACCGAGCAGAGTTGACCAACGTTGTTGCCAACGGGTGCGAAGGTGGGTAGCTATTGCAGCAAAATAGTCCAGAAATGGAACACCTCGATAGGAAATTGGTAGGTCATATACTGCTGACCGCGCAGCAGTGTCTGCCTGTTCATTGCCCTGTACGTCGACATGACCAGGGACCCAACAAAAAACAATATCTTTATGTTTGGTAGAGATACGGCGTAGCCAAAGTTGGATACGGAGAACTAGGGGATGAGATGTTGTCAGCATAGTTGCTGATCCTCCTTTACATGTGTTGTATGCATAGATTAGATGAACATTATAGTACCATCCATGTGTTTATATAGAAGATCCCTTAGGCCTGTGACTGTATGACGTCATGGGATGCAGCGAGCGAGTGAGACGAGCTACCTCGGCCTCAGACGACGCATAGGCATCATAGAAGGCAGGAGACGGCAGGCTGGGCTCCATCTCCCATTACCACAGTCTGACAATAGTGTTACCATCCAACAAATGAGTTTACCTTATCCATCAATCTCCTACCGAACCCCCACACGACAATGTATCAAATTTTCGTATAGCCTGTAGAGCACTAAGGGAGTCTGAGACTACTACAAATGATGACACAGGCATAGATGCAATACGAATAAGTGCTGCAAGAATGGCATACAGTTCAGCAGTAAAAATGCTAGCTTAAGATAGTAAATGCCCTCGTACGACGCTGTCCGGAAACACTGCTGCGAATCCGACGCCGTCTGAAGACTTAGAGCCATCTGTGTACACAGCGGTGGCATGAGAATGGGAGTGGAAGTGATCAAGAAAAAGAGAGCGGGAAGCCACCGTAGGCAGTTGAGCTTTCGAGCAAGGGAGTGAGAAAGAACAGACCCGAACAGCTGGAACTTCCCAGGGGGGCAGGGAAAAGTGAGATGCTACATGAACATATAAAGGTGGTAACTGAAGGGAAGACAAGAGTGAATGTAGGCGAAGAGAAAAGGGACGGAGCAAACAGGGGCGGCGAACGAATAAAGAATGTCTACTAATATCGGTGACCATTCTATAAATGGAAGGATTGTGTAGATCGTGAGAGCGTACATAGTAACGAAGGCAATGGGCATCACGGCGATCAGACAAGGATGGAACATTTGCTTCTGTATAGAGGCTCTCAACAGGGGAAGAGCGAAAAGCACCAAGGCACAAACGTAAGCCTTGGTGATGGATAGAGTTAAGGCTAGAGAGAGTAGCAGGAGAGGCCGCGGAATAAATCTGGTCACCATAATCGAGTTTCGATAAAACGAGGGCTGAATGTAGGCGAAGCAGAGTTCGACGATCAGCTCCCCAGGAAAGATGAGCAAGGGTTTTAAGAAGGTTTAGCCGGCTGTGACAAGTTGCCTTCAGAGAGGTAATGTGAGGTTTCCAGGTTAACCGACGGTCAAAGAGAAGGCCTAGAAACCTGACTGTATCACGTTCGGGGATACGGGAGCCATAGAGATACAAAGGATGATCGGAGATAACAGAGCGTCTAGTGAAAGTAATTTGGTGAGTTTTGGTACTTGAAAATTTAAACCCATGTGTGGTGGCCCAAGTGGAAACACGGTCGACCGCATGCTGGAGAGAAACTGCAATAAGGTGACAGTCAGCGCCTGCACAAGCAATAGCGAAGTCATCAACATAGAGTGATGACCAAATATTGGGTGGAAGAACAGAGGCCAAATCATTTATAGCAAGGAGAAAAAGTGTTGTGCTTAGAACACATCCCTGAGGGACACCTTCAGCTTGGACGAAGTCCGGGGAAAGAACATTATTGACTCGAACACGGAAATGTCTGTCAGTTAAAAAGTTCTTAAGGAAGGATGGTAGATTGCCTTGGAGGCCTAAGGAATGGGCCTGGGCCAAAATATTATACCTCCAAGTTGTGTCATATGCCTTCTCAAGGTCAAAAAATATGGCAATAACTGAGTGATTATTCGCAAAGGCATTACGAACATACGTATCCAAGCGTAGTAAGGGGTCTATGGTAGAACGACCCTTACGAAAGCCATATTGACTAGCGGAGAGACTGTTGTGAGTCTCTAAATACCACATTAAACGTCGATTTACGAGGCGTTCCATCACTTTGCAAACTGCACTTGTAAGAGCGATGGGGCGATAGTGGGAGGCATCATGTCCTGTAGTACCCGGTTTGCGGAAAGGGAGAACAATGGCAGATTTCCACAGCTGGGGAAGAACTCCTTGTGCCCAAATAAGATTGAAGAGGTGTAAGAGGACTACAAGGGCTGACCGATGTAAATGTTGTAACATACGAATATGAATGTCATCAGGCCCAGCTGCCGATGATCGGCAAGCTGAGAGCGTTGCCTCCAGTTCTTGAAGTGTAAAAGGCACATTATACTGTTCTTCTCCGAGAGAAGAAAAGTCCAAGGGTACTAACTCTCTGGCAGACTTTGAGGAAAGAAACGAGGGGCATAGATGGAGCCCTCGGGAAATACGGACCAGATGTGTGCCAAGTTCAATGGCAATGTCGAGAGGGTTTGCTATATCAACACCAGTGACCCGTAGAACAGGAGCCGGGTCAGGAGAGTATTTACCACTCAATTTCCTCACTTTTTTCCAGACTGCACTCATAGAAGAAGCAGAGGTGATGGTGGAAACATAGTCTCGCCAACAAGTGCGTTTAGCTTCACGGATGACACGGCGAGCGATCGCACGCTTCTGCTTAAAATCAACAAGTCTCTCAGCGGTTCTATTGTACCGGTACCTGCCCCATGCAGCACGTTTCAAACGTACTGCACGAGCACAAGCAGGAGACCACCAAGGCACGCACTTCTGAGAATGCCTGCCTGAGGTTTGGGGTATAGAATGAGAAGCTGCGGTATAAACTGATGTCGAGAAGATGTGTAGGAGCTCATCAATGGAGGATGAAGAAGGAACCTCACTAAAAGCAGTGAGGTGTGAGTAAAGATCCCAATTTGCCCGATCAAATTGCCAGCGAGGGCTACGGGAAGGTGGTGAATAGGAAGGAGAAGTAAGAATGATCGGAAAATGATCGCTGTCATGTAAGTCTGGTAGAACAGACCAGGTGAAGTCTAGTGCAGTGGAGGAAGAGCAGACTGATAGATCGATGCAAGAGAGAGTATGAGTACGAGGATCAAAATGGGTGGGAGTACCCGTATTTAAAACATGGAGGGGGTGAGAGGCAAGAAAAGCCTCCAACTGAATGCCACGTGAGTCACAATGAGACCCCCCCCAGAGGAAATGGTGGGCATTAAAATCACCAAGTAACAGAAGTGGTGGTGGTAAGGATGAAACAAGAAAGGCAAAGTCTGGGATAGAAAATGCTCGAGAAGGAGAGAGATATAAAGAACATATTGTAAACCACTTATTCAAGTGGATACGGGCTGCAGTGTAATGCAGCGAGGTATGGACAAATAGTTGACAGTACGGAATATCATTGCGTAGAAGAAGGGCACTTTCATTAAAGGTCCCATCTGAGAAAGGATCCGAAGAATACAATAAATTATAGCCTGAGATAGGTTGGAAAACAGCCGAGTGTAATTTTGGTTCTTGTAAGCAAGCACCAACAGGGGAAAACCTGGAAAGCAACATCTGAAGCTCACCCCGATTACCCCTGAGGCCGCGGATATTCCACTGTAAATAGGCCATGATTGGCGATGAAGAAAATATCAGGAATCTGTAGGTAAAGGCACCTACGGACTAGAGGGGTTAGAAAAGTCAACGTGTGGTGGCATTGGAAGATGTTCAAGTAGCGAAGGAACGGAGCGTTGCGAAGAATGGGGTTGTGAAGATGGAGGAGAGGGAAGAGAAGGAACAGGAAGTGAATCAGTGTCCATTGAAGGTTTAGTCTCTGCAATATATTCTGAAATGGCTTCAAGTGTTTCTGAATTCAAAGATGTATGGGAAACCATATTGGAGATAGGAGGAGGAGGGTGAGTAAAGATTGGGACAGTAATGGACTGTACCAAAGTAGAGGGGGAGGGAAAAGTGTAAGGGACTGGAGATGAAGTGTGGGGGGGGACAGAAGAGGTAGAAACCTGGGAGGTGACAGAAGAGGGAGAAACTTGGGAGGGGACGGGGGTGGAAGGCATAGTACGAGGAGGAGGGTGAATCTCCACACTTGTAATAGAGCCAGAGAGAGGGGAAGAACTAGGTACAGAGACTGGAAAGGTAACGTGTGGAGGTGGAAGAAGGGAAGGAAGGGGCAAAGAAGATTTGAGCAATGTGGATTTTTTGGACTTCTGAGTAGAGGGGCGATTGGTATTAGGTGTCGTACGAGGTCTTGTCGATACTGGGGCTTGTGAGGAAGGACGCGAAGATGTGAGAACAGACTGAGTTGTAGTCGGGACGTCAGAGCCAAGGACAGCAAAAGGATTAGATGCCGTAGTGGCTATGGGAGGGGTAACAACAGAGGAGGCTGCAGAAGATGGGACCCCAGAAGTGGGGGGACGTTTGGAAACACGAGAATAAGAAACACGGGGTAGTCTCCCTTGGAGGCGGAGATGAGTAACTGCCATAGCATAAGGGAGACCTTCTGCCTCTTTGAGGCAACGGATTTCACGTTCATTTAAGTAGACCTGGCAACGGCGGGAGTACGAAGGGTGAGCTTCATTACAATTAAGGCAAGATGGAGGTTGACTGCAAGATGTATTAGAATGGTTGTCGGCACCACAGACTGGGCATTCGGCCATAGATCTGCAATATTTCGCTGGGTGACCAAAACGCCAGCAATTTCTACATTGTTGCGGTGTAGGTATCACCTTTCGAACTTGTAACCGATGTCCCGCGACATATACAGAGGACGGGAGTTCTCGGCTGTCAAAAGTTAAACGAGCCACATTGCAAGGGTAACGTCTCCGCCCCCGGGCAGGAAGGACATAAGTGTCTACTTTGAGGATTGGGAGATCCTGGAGTTCCAGCTGTTCAAAAATGTCATTGCCACATGACTGGAAATTCTGTTGGACTATGGTATGGGGCAGAATGACAGTACCACTACAAGAATTGAGAGAAAGATGTTTTTCAATAGTGATAGGAGTAGTATCGATATTCGAAAGGAGAGAAAGATCATGAGCTTGGGTAGCATTCTGGACAGTGACGATGCGTGTACCGCTCTTGAGAGCGTGAAATGAAATATCTCTGCCAACATGACGCAGGAGCGCTTTGGCAATACTATGGTCAGAAAGGTAGGCAGAAGAAGAAGTTGGTCTTAAAGTAAAGAATTTAGTCCATTGTGTGGTCCGAAACTGAGCGTGGAGAGGGAGTGCTTGACGTGTCGGTCGTTTCCGAGTAGAATGGGAAGGTAACGACGGAGCATCATCAGGAGATTGACGTTGGCGTTTAGGAGTAGGACCGGAGTTGGTCCGGCAGGAAATGGGTGGGCGATTCGAAAATTGCCGTACCGTAGAGGGAGAAGCCGGAAGCATAGTCAAAGGAGAGCGGAGTTCAGACAAATCGAAGGAGTCAGTCGAAGCCCCGGTACCTGAAGCGGGTGAGGAAACAGCACCAGCAAGAGGTACAGGGGCATCAGGAGTGTCCGAAGAGTGGTCTAAACACAAGGCAGGGTCAGAATGGGGTGCGGTATCAAGAAGGGGCCCGGGGGTAGTGGTTTCATGGACTAGGGCTGCCATGGTTAGGTTACTCCTTTGCTTTTTGTTTTTAAGAAAAAAAAAGAAAGAAGAAAAGAAAATAAAAATAAAAAAAAAGAATAAAAAAAGGGGGGAGCGGGGAGGAATAGTTCCCAGGAGGAATGAAAGGGCCGGAAATCCCCCTCCGCGCCCAAGAGGACTCGACACCGCTAGTAGCGCAGATGCAGCATGGAACCCGTGCCATACCCTACCCTTCATGCCAGTAAACCAGCAATCTGGGATAGCAACCTCACATCTGCCGAGCTACCTCGGTGGACAAAAGAGAGGGCGGCCGGATATCCGCCACAAAGCATACCTCCTTCAGCCACCACCCCCGGAATCCGAAAGGTGGCTTCCAGAGATACACCCGTCGCCCAAAAGACACCCAAAGCCACTCCGGGATACCGGAGAGGGATCGGGACATCCCTAGGCAATCCAGATTCCACGGCAAACTACGCCACCGCCAAGAAACCTCAACGGAATGGGATGGACCCCGGTGTCCTTTCCCCTACCTAGGAACTAGCGCGCCTGTGGGAGAAATCACGAAGGCTAAAAAGAGGAAGGGCAAAAGGGAGGGGTGAGGAGGAGGAGGAGGAATGGAAAAAGGGGAGGATGGGGAGGATGGGATAGGGGAGGGGAGAATGGGGGGTAATTAGGTTCGGTCTGAGGAAGAAGACCGACAGGGCTAATTCCTCAGACCAAGAGCCTCTTCACCACGCCAAGGAGCCCCCCTTGAAGAGGTCTAATTCCTCAGACCAAGAGCCTCTTCACCATGCCAAGGAGCCCTCCTTGAAGAGGCCAATGGTGCCATAGGGTGCAATGGTACCATATTGTACAATTGTACATATGGTACTATATGGTAGAATATGGTATAATGGCACCATTTGGTACAATGGTACCATATGATACAAAGGTACCCTATGGTGCAATGGTACCTTATGGTACCATATGGTACAATGGTACCATATGGTACATTATACCATACAGTACAATGATACCATAAGGTTCATTGTACCATATGGTACTGTTGTATTCAACACAATAAACACACTAATATTTTCATCATCATTTTGTTTACAATATTGTTTGTAACAAAAATATGCAAAAATATTGTATATTAGTAATGTTCTATTATATATTTACAAATGTACAGGAACTCAACATGTTCCTTGAGGTGTATGACAAAGCACTTTGCCTCGGAAACTGCGGAGTCAGTAGCTAGCTTGTGTTGCCACTCACTCAGTCTTGGCTGGTGTCTCATGCCACCAACACCTATTGACCATATGGTACATGGTATCATATGTTACAGGGTACCATATGGTACATTGTACTATATGGTATAGGGTACCATGCAGTACAGGATAACACATGGTGCAGGGTACCATATGGTACAGGGTACAATATGGTACAGGGTAACATATGGCACAGGGCACCATATGGCACAGGGTACCATACAGTGCAGGACACCATATGGTACAGATACAAGGATCCCTATGGAAATAAGTCACCCTGACTTTTTTGGGTTATCCTAGGATTTTATACGTATGCTGCTATGCATGATAATCTATGTAATTGTATTTCTGTACACCTGAATAAACTTACTCCAGTGCATGTGGCATCATAAGAAAGTTTATTTAAGTATACACAAATAAAGCTACATAGAATATCATACTTAGCAGCATATGTTTGGAAAACCTAGAATAACCCAAAAAAGTCAGACAGACTTATTTCCATTAGGGTCCCTGTACCCTGTACCATATGGTATAATGTACCATATGGTACAATGTACTATATGGTACATTGTACCATATGGTACCATTGTACTATATGATACCATTGTACCATATGATACCACTTTATGATATGGCATCATTGTACCATATGGTACCATTGTACCATATGGCACAATGGTACCATATGGTTCAAAACCATAGAATTCCTCTTCAGCTCCACTTCCATCAGTCTTAGAACTGTAAGTTGTGAAGAGGAGAGTCAGAATTCACCCGGAGAGTGAGTGGGGGAGTGAGAGCTTCCTTGCCGCCAGGCACGATGAACAAAGCTACTTTGCGGCGTTCCCACAATGCCATGCGGGCGTCCAGATTTTTTCTATAGTGTGCACACTGACCACCCAGACCCATTCTCTCAGATGTAGGCCTACCAGCCTTCTCGCGCTAAATTTGACGCCGCTAGAATTTTGGCGTAGATCTACGGTTTGGACCCTGAACGTAAAGCCGTAGATCTACGGGACGGACCCTGAAAGGGTTAAAAAGTAGCTGTCAACCTAACCCCCAAGATAGCTGTTAATGAAGCTCAGGTGAACCTTAAAAGAACTAACTAGAAAGGTCGTAAGTCAAAATATTCTCTGTAAATTAGATTTTCTACCTATTGAAATTTTTTTGCACTTGTTTATACTGTGTACTAAAATATATTGTATGTTATTAATTGTAAGTTACCATATACAAAGTAACTGATATATCAGCATTTATTAAGATTTTAATGATTTATTTCAAGAAGTCTTCAAAGGAAGTGATGACAATTTTGACTGATGAAAAAGGTCATGAAAAAGTATAACCCAATTTTTTTAGTATGAAATACATACATCAGTTTCATATCTTCATTTATAAAAATATGGTAAGAGAATATTTCTTTTGGAGAAAATTAAAAACTTGGAAAAATTTAAGAGGGACCAGGTTAAAGTTTTATCATAGACATATGAAACTAATGTGACATTTTACTGTGGCAATGTTTCACTCTCCGGGAGCTTAACAAAGCTCCTGTAGAGCAAAATGTTACCACAATTAAACATCACATTACTTCTATGTCCTTTTACCTAACATTTTGTTGGTAATTCTACCATTATTATTAAAAGTTTCATTGACAAAGACAAACTGTAGTGTAATACTGTGCAGCATAAACAGTACACACTGTATTACTTGAGACACTGGTACTGGCAAAAGCCAACAAACATTGAATCAAAGAAAGAGTAAGCCTTTTATCTAGTGACATTTTGCCCACTGGGATGCTTCATCGTGTACCTGACAAAGCTCCACAGTGAAAAAGGTCGTAAAATAAAAAGCTTACTGTGTGTGGCTGATTCAACATGTTAGATGTATCCAACAGCATAACCTTTCATACAAATTCTCACCCATAACATACTGAATACATTTAATATCCATACAGTACATACATTATGTAATGATAAATATAGAGTGTAGATACAAGGAACATTATTATGTGTATAGTGACATTTTAGTAAGGAAATTCAATCAATTCTAGTTAAATAGACTCGCTAAAATTATTGTTTGCATAAGTCTGAATTACTGTAACTTTCTATACTATACATTTCAATGTGAACTGTGGCTTCAATGTGTGTTTTTTATCATTTCCTGTGCAGACAAAGTCCCAGTCATTTTTGAAGGTAAATTTTAAATTGTATACATATACATAAATATGTATTAGCTCTTGAATGTGATAAATGTATTGTGCATGCTTCTTTTCCATCATAATTACATAAGGTACATCATTTATCTGATAATGGTTATTATGATGTCATCAGTGATACAAAATGTCTTGTGTGTGACATAAAACACTCTACAAACTCAATTTTATATCAGTGGGGGATATGCAAGTCATTTAACCCTTTGAGGGTCGACAGGCCCTCTCAGAAACTCGTTCTCAGGGTCGGCCAAATTTAAAAAAAAAAAAATATTATTTTTTCTTATGAAAAGATAGAGAATCTTTTCCCGATCATAATGACACCAAAATTATGAGATTTGATGGAAAACTTACGGAATTATGCTCTCGCGAAGTTAGCGGTCTCGGCGATGTTTACGCATCGGCAATTTTGCCCAATTTGAGCCCCATTTTCGGCCAATTCCTCTGTACTAGTCGACAAACAACATGAATATTTCGCTAGAACTACATTTTTTATATTGAATGAGTGCAAGAAACCACCCATTTACCATTTTCAACTATCCAATACAGTGGTCAGAATTTAGCAATTTTGCCAATTTCACACAAATTTAAAAAAATGCCAATTTCCGAAGTGTCCAGAACAAACAAGAAATACATTCCTGGCACTAAAATGACATTTCTTCTGCTCATTAGTCACGTCTCAAGGCCCCTCTTACATTCTTTTGCTTTCCACTTTGAATTTTTATTCTCAAGAAAAATAGAAGATTTACTGTTATGCAGACTACTGCATTAGTGTAAAAAATGATATAAATCATATTGGCGCAATTGCAAAAGAATATTAGACTCACCAGTTGACGTGTATTGGACGCTTGGCATGATTTGTTTACTTTTGAACTTTGGTAAAAATCGAACATTTCTGCTACTTTGAGCTCAATTTCAAGGTACTTTTCATTGTAAAACCAGTAAAAATCATCTCAATTTCTGTGATATGCATTCCATTCTATAAAATGAGACCAAGAAAACTAGAATACAACAATAAATACCATACGAAAATACAGTGCAAATACGCTGTTTTATGCCAAAAAAAACGTGAAAGTTTTTTTTTCTCATTATGCACTGTGTGCTGCAGGATTTTCTTATACTGTGCACACTGACCACATAGACCCATTCTTTCATATGGAGGCCTACCAGCCTCTTCCCGCGAAATTTGACGGCGCTAGAATTTATGCGTACTAGTACGTCAAAAACCCCTACGCGTAAGACGTACTAGTACGACCAAAACCCTCAAAGGGTTAAATGAGATATTATGCAGCCCATCTTTAAAGGTCATCCATTTTTCCATTTCTTACAATTGCTCAATTTCTGAATACCAGTGATCTAAATTGCAGCAAAAAAATATACATCAGTTCTTCTATTTTAGGTAAACTTATCATAAATTACATTTACATACAGGTAACCACCAAAAATCTGTATATACATATGCAGCTTTATTCTGGCAGTGTAAGAGATATTACTAACACTTTAAGAACATAAAGGCACAAAACCATGACTGGAACAATACACAAATAAGTCACACATAGGAGAGAGAAGCTTGTGACAACGTTTCAGTTCAACTTGGACCATTTACAAGTCGCACAGTGATTTAAGTTGGAGGAAATATTGTAATACGAGTACCTGTACTGTGGTATCATATAATCGGTCAATACCAAGCTAGTGTACCATGGATAAACTTAATATTTTATTGTGACCTCCACTGAACATTTTACCTAAGTATGAAAATTTTTTTTTTTGTCTCATATTTTAAAATATACATTTTAGCCAAAGAAAGTCAGGAAATATACAACAGTTTACTGATGATATCATAATAAATTTGCCAGGTATGTCACAGAGGTTGTATAGGTAAGGATGACAAGTATGCATAAAAATTGCACAAAATGAAGGTAAATCAATGGAGGTAAGGTAAATATGCTGCTCAACACTGGAAGCAGTGCAACTCTGATAAATGTCTGATTGCATGATTTTATAATTAACAGGTTTCATCTCAAAGCTTATTGTACAAATTATGTATATTTAAAAATGTTGTCAGTGTCTTCTATTTTACATATTCCTAATAAATATAAATTACAGTAGTTGTAGTGCTCTCTGTATCTTATATGTTGTCATGGGAGCTAAAACACACACAGTACTCAATTTTGTTTGTATACAAAATTCTAAACATACTATTGTGTATTACTAAACTATGGTTTTTAGTTTTGTTTAGTTTTAACTTTATGCAACTTTTGATGTTACAGTATGTATTACAGTTTTATGTATTACATAATTTTTTAGTTCTTTGCCTGTACTGAAAGCCAATAATTTATCAAATTTGAGCAATAGTATGTCCAGTACATTACTCACATATTTTTGCATTTAGTCAATCTAGTTGAAGACAAACATTCCTGACAACAGCATCTGCATAAAATTGTGTTAAGTAAATTGAAGAACATGCAAAGAAAAGAGTTATATGACTGACATTTCAAAAGAAAAAAATGATTTTTGAAAGCTTCTTATTTAATCAAAACTAATGTAGTTTGACACCCAACATGTAAATATCCTTGCCGTTAATTTAGCAATACGTGTTGTTACACAAATCCTAAATAAGAACTGTTACTGAAGCTTTGAAGACCTGGGGGAAGCTGGTGTTTGACTCGGTATATCCTCGATTCCACACAGAAAAAAAGGTAAAACTAATATGCTGCCAGTGACCATTATAAATTTAATGCACAATCTTGCCAGTATAAATATGGACAAGAGAAGAATTTTATCCTATCTCCAATTCTTTGTTTGCCTTGCTTGTAGCTGTAAAAGTATTTGGCAATGGTTATGTAGCTCAGTTGAGCAGTGGATGGTTGTCCGTTTCCATAGCTGACACCACCCATACATTTCACTATACACTTGCATAATAAAGGGCTTTCTATCAAGTAAACCATACCTCAGGCAGGGCTTGAACTCGTGGTTATAAAACTCGAGACCAATGCCCATGGTATGGTTTGTTTGCAATTATGTCATTATGCTTTCTATAATTTATATGCAATAAGATCACAAAAAACAGGTGATATTACAATATGCAGAACAACCACTTTGAAAAAATAGTGAAATTCCAAGCGCTCTCGTGACTTCTCACATTATCACATTACATGAGAAGCCACGAAAGTGTTAGGAATTTCACTATTTTTTTTTGCAAAGTAGTTTATATATGTCAACCACCCTAATTGTGTAATATACTGTACTCCATTTTATAGAAATCTTAAATTCCCTATTATCCTGCTTGTTGATAAAGAAATGCGCATCTGGAGATGGTTATGCGACTACTGAGCAGTAGATGGCCAAGAGTCATCCGCTGAGGTTAGGAGGGCCACTACAGGGGTTACAATACAGCATATGCTGTATCCAGTCAGAGGCAGCAACCAGCTCTCCCCAGACCATATAAATCTCCGAATTAAATCAGGAAACGGGTGGGATTTGAACCCATGGCAAGTGAGTCTCAAAACTCACAGGCCAGTACGTTATTATGATTTTGTGAGTCATAAATCTCTGAACTGAAAATTTTCATGCCTGAGTCACTCTAAAGAAAAAAAAATTATGGCATGCTATGTTTAGGCCACAATTTTTCAACCATAATATCACAAAAACATGTTGATGAAGTGCATTTTATTGGAGGGTTTCCTTTATTTCCACTGTTAGGAAATATCACTATAGCATCCAGTCAGCAAGCTTAAATCAAAACATGATATGTTCACTACTGAATGCTAGTTACATTTTAGTTCAGTAGCAGTATATGTTTACAGACAATATATATGCTTACAAACAATGTATATCATTCATTGCAATATAATTTAGAATTCTACCTCTTCTCATGTACTGACACAGAGGTACAGTACGTACCAAAATGTTAGCATTTAGAAAAAAAAATTGTATACTGGCTTTTCTATTTCACTAGCACAAACAAGCCTTTTGTAATTTATTTTTAAAATTAACAATATGTAAGTACTTGAAAGTACAGTGGACCCCCGCATAACGATTACCTCCGAATGCGACCAATTATGTAAGTGTATTCATGTAAGTGCGTTTGTACGTGTATGTTTGGGGGTCTGAAATGGACTAATCTACTTCACAATATTCCTTATGGGAATAAATTCGGTCAGAACTGGCACCTGAACATACTTATGGAGTGAAAAATTATCGTTAACCGGGGGTCCACTGTATATAGTATGTAAAACAATCTGTCTATTATCTACTCTTTTAGCATCATCTTGTTACAAAGATCTACATTAATTGCATAATTTATACTACTATTTGAAGAAAAAATTTTTTTATTTAGTTATTGAAAGCATTTTATTAAATATAAAATAGAAAAAGATTACAAATGTGTTCAAGCAAAAAAAAAAAAAAAGAATACAGAGGGCCCCACTTATACAGCAGGTCAGGTTCTGGGCTACCACAGTAGAGCAAAAATCACTGTCATATATTAAGCAAGCATTAGAGTTATGTTTAAAAAATGCATGTACAGTACACACATTACTTAAAATATTTTTGTCCTTTACTTACAGTGAGTGGTGAATATATTTACTGTAAGAAGTCTGAATAAATGAAGAATGGGTAAAATTGAAAACCACCATATTAGCAAAATGCAATAAAGCAAAGTGCTGTAAAGTGGGGCCAGCTGGTATATAGAGTGAGATGAATTTCTCTCACTGTGACAGTTAACATTTGATAGCAAACTAATGTTATCTTTCCACCACTCCAAACAGAACTCTTCCATTGCCAATGCCAGCAAGAGTGTCCCAATGCTTCTGACACCTTCGCCAGTCTCCAACCTTGGTTCTCGGAGGCAATCGACATGTTCCATTGCCTCTCTCAGTGGTATAGAGTCCCGGCGATCCTCCACTGTTTCTATTGGCAATCCCTTGGGGTCAACTTACAAGTCACACCGTCGCCCTTCAGCTCTAATCTCCAACTCCTCAAGCGGTAACCTTCTGCAGCAGTTGTCTGCCGGCGTGGTGAGTACAGTGAGTATACCACCATACACACCTTCGTCAGCAGTGTTTTAGGGTGTTAGATGTCCGTTGGTCAGTTATAGCACACAGCTAGCCAGAGCAACTAGGTGATAGTGCACTACAATTGTAGAGTTCCAGACTCATTAGTGAGTGGCCCACTTGGTTGTAAGACTTTGCACATGTCTAAATGTTCCAGCTTCTTTGGTTAATAGTTAACCTGATATGAACAAGTGAATATAGTGTACATAATATGTCTGTTCAACACTAGTTAAATGGCCACCTTGCGTACAGTTTGGGAAAAAATCCTCCCTGGATATTTCCATTACACTAAATGTAAGTTTAAACACCACTACAATTTTCTCTATTTCAGTAGCCTTTGTGGTTAAGGCTAATTTAGTAATTATTTTGCCAAACTTATTATTTAGTTGCTCACCTAGATGCAAATTATTGCACAGTAGAGATACAGTACCACTGTGCACGCTGAGTCACTGGTATGAAACAGCTTGTGAGAACTATACCTCCTATACTAGGAATATAAATTGTATAGCTAAAACAATTAACTGTAAAATCTCTGATCTGGTACATATCAGTAGATGTAGACTGATGTTGTTTTAGTTTTTGGCTTCTCTGACTTAAGGATTGCTTGCTTGTCAACTGCCTCAGACTGCAGGATCTCTCTTGCTACTAATCCCAGGACATTAGCTCTTATTAAAACAATACTTGCCTTCTACTCTTACTCTAAACAGTGGTTCTCAAACTTTTCTAATTTTCCCCCAATCAAAAACTGAAAATCATGTTCATCTCATGATTCAAATGTTATGGGTATCTATTTAACACTGCAGTAAAATGATGGAAATTTTCAGAATAATTTTGGAGGACTTTCTAGAATATTGTAAAATATGCATTTTTTTTTTTTTCATTATTTTTGTTTTTAATTTTGATATGTTTTTTACATTTCTTGCTATTATTGAAAATTTGCATTTTTTTCATTTTGGAGGTACTATGGTTTATCTGCCACCTATCAGACAGCCTTTAACACCCAATTTTGGGTAGTGACCCTAGGTTTGGGAACCCCTGCTTTAGACACTAATAGCATTAAAACACTTGGCTTCTACTGTTATTCTGAAAAATACAAATAATTAAAGCACTTGGCTTCTACTGTTCCTCTAGACAGACACATCATAATTTGATAAATTGCAGAGGAATTAACTCTGTGGTAAAACTAAAACATGCTAGTTATTTAACATCAGAGACAAAATATATACTAGTTAGATTATTGGAACAATATTGTACACAGTGTGGCTAACTTGTCAGTTTCCCCTATATACTGCAATTCTAGTTCTTTACTAGTGAATTAATTAAACACTTATTGGCTGACGAAGGTCACTACCCTTAAGCAAATTGTTTCCTATAGTTTGTTGTTAGTTTATTTTATACACTATTAAGAATAAATTTTCTTTAACAAATTTATCTAAAAGCATTTTAACCAATAAATAGTTTTATAACAGTTTAATTTTCAGTAATATATAATTTTCTATAAAAAAATCTTTTAAATACTGTACTAAACTTACCTGACCCTTATTTTAATGAGCTTATATACAGAGCTAGTCATAATACAAACAAATAATATACAGTGTATGCATGTGTGTATATATGCATTTCTTTTTTTTAGGGGGTTTCCTTTTTTTAGGAGGTTACCCTACTTTAAATAAAAAACAAAATAGAGTAATAATAGTGAACTTCTCATTAATGGACTAAAACGAAGGGTACGGTATTTCCAAACAATGATATCGATTTTTCATGATCATCCAGTTGTTTTCTGAATTAGTGGACTTGATCCACTGATGCGGAAGGCAACTGTACACCAAGAATACAGGTATTGAACCGGTAGTATACTACAGTTATGGTACTGTGCTGTATAGTAATTTTATAGTACTGTATGTAATTTATGGTAATTTTTACTTACCTTTAATGGTGGAGAGATGAGGTGTCAATTGCCATGATTGATAGCAGTGACTTTGAATAAATTTTATTCCAAGTCAGAGGAGCTGTAATGCTTCACCAGCATCTTCACTAAGCTTAGAGCATAGTATCTAAGTTTGTCCTCTTGGGAAACAGAGGCTGCAGACCTCATTCAAAGAGAAGAACCTGGGAATAAACATAGTGCCTAGCATATCACCAGAGGCTCACATCAACTGAATAACCTCTTCAGCCAATGCTCACCTGGCAAATCTGCGAGTGGCTTTCAGGAATTTCAACTGTCATTCCAGGTGCTTTATACAACATATGTCAGGCCCATCTTGGAGTATGCAGCACTAGTATGAAACCCACACCTGAGGAAGAATATTAAGAAAGTAGAGAAGTATGCAATAAGACTAGTTCCAGAGCTAAGGGGTATGAGCTATGAAGAAAAGTTAAAGGAATCAAATTTAATGACCCTAGAGGACAGAAGGACCAGGAGACATAATAACATATGAAATACTTAAGAGGAATTGCTAGAACAGCTGGGACAGGTTATTTAAAAGGCTGGAAACAGGTACTCGGGAACACAGGTGCAAGTTAAAGACAGATGAGTCATAGGGATATCAGGAAGTATTTCTTCGGTCTCAGGGTGGTCAGGAAGTGGAATGACCTTGATGAAGAAGTAGCAGAGGCAGACTCCATACACAGTTTTAAGATTAGGCTACAAGAGAGTGAATCTGGAAAGCAGAAAGTTGAGAGGCAGGGCCAGGAGCTAAGACTCAACCCCTGCAGCTACATATAGACAAGTTTGCATGCACACACACACACTAAACATGTCAAATGTCTATCAGCAAGTGCCTTTTACAAATGGTAATTAACACACACACTGTATTAAAAGGTGTGATTACCTATCCTGTATTAGAGACAGGATTATTTATGCTGTATGAGACATGTAATTATCCATCCTGTGAGGGGGCAGGATTATCTGTCCTGTATGAAGCATGGGATTATCTACATTCCAGACAATTATTGCACTGCTTTTTTCTGTGCAGAAATAATATATGATTTATTTTCTTTTACAATGTAAGAATTTCTTATTATACCTTGCTTTAATTTCTTTAATGGTAGTACTAGTTATAAACAATAGGATTTTTATTTTGCCTTCCCATCATGTCCTCTGATAAAAAAAAAGAATTCTTTCAAAACTACTACTCCTTCACGCATTGAAAATTAACAATAAATTAGCAGTACAACTTAAGTTCGGCTTCTGGTTCTGAGGGTTTGCTGGATATTAGGGCTCCAAATTTGAATCTTTTAACCAGCAGAATCCTTCAAATCCAGGATTCTCATATCCAAGTTTACATTTCTTGGGGATTTTCTGGATTCTTGCAATCTGGACAACACTCACAAATGGGAACTGAATTTGATACAGAACCTGTAGTTCTTTAGCTAAATCCTTTAACAGTAAATGCAACAACAATCAACTGAATGTAGTAAATAAGATGAATACAATGAGAAACAAGGTTGACTAGTTTCCACTATAACTAATGACTACTTCCATACTATCAAAGCTGAAATTGATGCCTCTACTTACTAACAGCTGCATAACATGATGTCACTCTTATAGAATTCTATACCTTTCTGGTCTACTTCTAATGGTGTCATAGAGTGCATGAATGTTATTCTAACTTCGTATCCTGCTGAACTCTTTCGGTAACTGTTTGTGGTGTAATCAACAATAATATAGTGTAATTCTTGATAATGTATAATTCATCAGAAATGACAGACTTAAATTAATTATATAATTATTTTTAGAACCTATGTCACTTCAGACTGTTAAATATACAGTAATTAAATATCTATTGACTAGTCATTACATCACAAGAGACAAGAATAAAGCCAAAAATAAAATTAAATATTAAAGAAAATGCTAAATTTTAAATTTTGTAAGTACTGATTAGCACTGCATCACATTGAAGGCAATAATGTTCAAGGTCGTAATCAATAACATCAAATGTGTGTTTATCTTCCCACAGTACCAACTCTTCTCCAGCAAGTCGTAAGCCCAAGCTCAAAGCCCAAGAAAAGATGTGAATGCCCACTGTGTATCACCAGTGTTCAACACGAGGCTTACACATCATTGTTCCATGAGGCTCTTCATGCTCATTGGGTGGCAAAATACTGCATTTTAAAACCATTGCCACCATTGACTGAATTCTCTTCCCTATTGGCCAATAAGTTTTATTCTTTGGTTGCTACCAGCACTGCATCATGAACTGATCAGTAGGATGCACACATCTTTGTTGACATGTGATTAATTGACGTAAGTCTGATTACTGCTGTGATTTGGTTATTGTCGAAAATGCTCAATCCCACCATTAAGCTTGGCACAAACTGGTCTTAGCAAGTAAAAATGGTTGGTAGGAGTTGACTTGTAAATAATCCCAAGTGTTTTGTCTAGCAGGATAGCTTTTACTGTGGCACAGATTGAACGATCTTTCACTCACATCTGTATCTCTGGTGGTGTGGTGCATGTTACTCTAGCCCTTCTCATATAGCGATATAATTCAGAGGAGATTTTTGTTTCCCCTATCCTTGTGTTTTATCCTCATCATTTCCAAGAGATATTTACTTTGTAGATAAAATGATTAAAATATACAAGGCATTAAATGTCATGACAGATTAACTCCTTGCAGTAACATCTACATTATTTTCATACTAGTCTAATAATTCTTGCCTAACTTTAGTGTATTTGCTAGAAAAACCGCCAGTGTTTGGCAGTAGAGAATGTCTTTCAATATTCTGTGTTTCTCTGGGGCCACTACCTCCTATTCTTGCCAATATACATATCCTAATTAAAACACAGTATAGTACCTAGACTACTCAAATATCAAGTGTAAGGAAATGCCTGCAAGTCCCGTTCATCCTACCAGTTTATTCCAAATTTTGTACACAGCAAAAAACTCTTATTCAAGCAGCAGGTACATACTGCAGAGCAGCCTCTTCCTCCTCCTCCTCCTCTGCACTACAGTAATGTTCGTACAGTGTCGAGAAATGCTAATTATTATTATATTCATTGGAAAGTGCTAAATGTGTAGTGGTCATACAATGCCTGGGAAATGAGAGGCAATAAGGTTCAATCCAAGAAAGAGGGTAGTAACTCCAGTTTCCTGGATCAAGAGTCTTTCACCAGTATCAAGCCACTCCCCTTTGAGGAATACTAATACATACACTAAATGTTATTCCATTTGAGGCATGTTCTCAGACAACTTAGCTTTACTGAACAATTCAAATAACAATGAATTATTTTTACAAACAGGTCTATGCAGTACTTTAACTATATTGACATAAGCAAAAAATCTTAAAAAATATTTAAGAACTAAGAGCCAGATATATAAAATTCTGAACCAAATAGTGATTATTTAATTTATGATACATCCAGTATTCAAGACAATTATTTAATGTGGTAACTGTAATAGATACCACAACATACAACACCCACAAGCATTTAAGAATTAAACCAATTTCACTAATGATAATTATAATTATATTAAAAGAAGCATTAAACCCATGAGGTTATAAAGCAGTCTTGTATATTTCGATTTTGAGATCTAGGCTTTCATTAGCCCTTGTTACCATATGCACTCTTTCACTATACAAATTTTCAAATTACAATCAACTAATGCTTAAAACTACAACCTAACAAATAATGCTGATCAAAAGCATAAAAAATACAAGACTGCCTGTGTTGCAATATTGAGGTAGAGGATATGCATGCATGTTTTTTAAACTTGCAAAACAAGTACTGTACTTGTATCATACTGAAATAATTATTATTATTATTATTATTATTATTATTATAATCATTAAAGTATTATGAAGTAATGTCAGTATACCATGAGCATACATGTTACTGACATGTATGCTCATGGTATACAAAATTAGGCTGTTATTGCAAAGTAGTCACTATAATGCTAAAAGCAGATAACTCAACCAACAGGCGTGTTGATGAACAACTTGCACAAAACCTAATTGTATATGATTTACAACCGGCAGTATTGTAGGCTCATTACACAATGTCCAAATATAAATTTCTAACAACTCCACTGCTCATCACATTTAATTTAGTCATGAACATTTATGTATCCTCTTAAACATACTTGCTACTGATTACTCAGCAGTGCATGAGCAGGTTTTCACAACCATAAAAGTCATGTGTGTTTCAAATTTTTTAAATGGCAATGTATGCTCTGTCTAGATTTCTTCAAGATTTGTAAAAGTCTCTTGCGTTAACTCTGGGAATATTACTAACTTTAGCTATGATACAAAGATCGCTGCCAAAAATAGGATCAGCACTGAGATGTACTTATACAAATAGGGTTAGCATCGAGACAAAAATTGGGTCAGTATTAAGACTCGATCTAAATGAATATGTTATGGTTTTGAATAAGAGTAAAAACTTATTAATGAGTACAGTATTGCAGAATCCATAAATATTTCTCAGGACTTCCTGTTTCTCCTGTTAAGGTGTTCACTATTGTAAGTCTACTGTATATGAAAGATAAACTTATCTAATAACTATTTATTTTTGTTTTTGGCTGAAAGGAACAAATATCTTCATGCTGTGCCATAAACCTCACACCACTAGACTTGTGGCTTTGCACCGCACGAGGGAATCTAGTTTGTGAGGCAATGTCTTCCTCGCCTCCGAGTCACCTTATTAGAAGGACGTACAAGTCTATTAGCATAGCTACCATCTTTACTCTTGACCATGTACACCAGAGTGTATAGAATCAACTGTGTCCTATTTGCTTTAATGCAAAAAAGACATTTTTAGCTTATTGAATAGTACATATACAACTAGGTCTTGATTATTGCGAATAACGAATCCTGTGAGGTGGTCGCATTATTAGAATTTGCACTATTCAAGCTATAATTATATGTAAAATAAATATTGATTGACAAGAATGGTGAACATTTTTGATTGCATCTGTGATGTTATAAATTTTCCAGAAGGCAGTGAAGGAAATTGAATTGTCGCCTGTAGTTTTATCAATTGCAATATCAAAAATTTTTCTTAGGTAGTTGGCCTTAAATGCTGCAATGGTTCCTTGGTCCATGGACTGCAATAAAAATGTGTTTGGTGGCAAAAGAAATAACTTTTACATTCTCACCAAGTGTCACTGGATGACCTGGAGCAGTATCCAATATCAGTAATGCTTTGAACACAATATTGTTGTCCTTGCAATATTTTTCAATGGCTTTGCAAAAATAACTTTAAAATCAGTCTTGGAAAACAGTGAGTCACCCATGCTTTCTTATTTGACTGCCAAAGAACTGGAAGTGATACATGGTTGCAACTTCTCAGAGCACAAGAATTTGGAGACAGATAAACAAGCAATGTTTATATTTTAAAATCCCCTTCTGCATTACCTCCCAATAAAAGTTGTGATCTCTAGACACTAAATCCAGGGTGAGTTTTTTCTTTTTAAAAATGTAAGCTCTGGAAGGCATCCGTTACCAGAACAAGGCTGTTTTGTCCACGTTGAAAATTTGGTGATCAGTGTATCCTTTACCTTCAATTATTTTCTTCATTTTTTTCCCAAAACTTGAAGAGTTTGGGAAAAATAATTTCTTCTTCTTCTTATGACCAGAGCTTTGGTAAGATGGGTAAGGAAGAAGGATGGGTAAGGATAGAAATATTGGGAGGGGGAATGAGGTAGGATATAAAAGGTAAGTGGCCCAACCACTTTGGGAAAAATAATTGCATTAATTAAATTTTGGCTCTCATTAAATGCAACCTGGTATCATTTAATAATTTGCACTACAGCAAAATTCGTACTATTCGAACTCGCACTAATTGCGACCTAGCTGTATAAAAAAGTTGCTTGTAATTTTATTAGTACAGTATAGGTCAAAGAAAGTAGTGACTAGATGGAATATAAGACAGTGCATATACTGTATAAGATGGTGGCTATGTAATATAGGATTCAGTGCATAGTACTAAAAACATTCATACTTTAATAATAAGTACATATACAGATAAAAGATTTTTCTTCTCTAATATTAGATAGACTATTCAGTTAAATTTACATTTTATGACAGAATTTGGTGCTGAGGTAAGAATGTTTTTACTTTGTGATTATAAATTATAGTGTCTTCTCTGGGATAGTACATTGTAAGGGGATGTGCAGTACATCCAATGTTATTACTATACTTACTATTGCTACAACCTATACAGATTTCAGTACTACTACTAGTACCACCATAGTAAAACTAGTATGTATAATGTTATTATAATTTCCATTCATCTAATATACATACTGCTATTTTATTTTCTACTACTAAAGCTACCACCTTTTCCATTTATCTAATACACATGTACTGTTGTTTCTTGATCTTTTAATGTTGTTTGTACTACAACTCAAGCATTTAACTTGCCACCAAATACATATATAAAACACGCATCTGTGGTTCTCGGTAGTGCAAAACCTTTGACTGTGGTTTTTAGTGCAAAAGAATGGAATTGAAGGGTTGTGTGAAATAATATAAGTCATAGTAAACAAATACCATGATTTATATTATTAATTAAATTATGTAAGCAGACTGCATGCGTAAGCAAATGAAGGCAGGAAAAGGCCACAGCTAGTACAGTATTTGAGAAGATTGTGCTTCTGGCTTGCACAAGCATTGTCCATAGTACAGTACAGTAGTGATTGGTAGAGCAACTCTTTATTTAAATTTTGTTTTGTTCTAGGCAGAGCTTTATCAAGTCTGTGCCTTTATAAAGCTCTGTGGCAAGTCTTGCCTCTCAAGCTGTGTGTAGTGGTGAGAACGGATGTACTACTTCAAATAATAATAGAAATGGTAAACATAATTTTTGGCACTGTAGTAATAGTATTACTACTAGTTCTAGTACTGTACTGCATTGTTAGTATTAATCTATGTACTGTGCTACAGTATTAAAAGTAGTATTAATAGTAACAACCCCACTAGTGTTGCTAGGACAGCAGGAGGGGCTAGTATAGTACTACTACAGTGCTACATACTAGTACATGTAACCAATAGTACTTTCATTACTTATATTATCAATGCCATATATAATAATACAGGTATTTTCATTACTTGTATTACTAGAGCTATTTGTAATAAAGCAGCTACCTTGAGAATACTGTACTGTTACAGTACTAGTGCAATACAATTATTTCTTTAAAATAATGCAACTCTTGTGACTATCACTGCCTCTTTGCAGTTGATATCACTGCTAATACAATTCCTGGTATTAGTACAGTATTACTACAACAGGCGAGCACCATGTTCCAGGACTCATCAGGACCAGGAGCTGTCTTAGTTCCACAAATAAATGATCAGTGTTAATAATTCATTTTTACTGTGCCCAAACAATTTTTTCTTTTATACTTTTGTACACTTTCAGTTATTAACTGCATTAATATCTTTAAGTTTTGCCCAAATCACTGAGCAAATGGGCCTTGCAAAAATAAAATATATTGTAAACTATTCATTGTGCATCACATCTATGATTGTAAAATATTTTTTGCAAATAAAATTTACTTATTTTTTTGTGTTTGTATAATATGGTACGGCACTGTTGACTCTTCAGTTTTGTACTCCATCATGAACTTGGCAACAACCTACAATTTTTTAAATATATTACTGCTAGTTTCTACTCAATGACAAATTTTTCATCCTACCTAAAACATGTTTTGCAAACATTATTTTTTTATTTAATGTTTGTTTAATACGTTTAAGAAGCATGTGTGCCAAACGCTGTCACAGTCACCTGCGGAGTAGTTATGGTTATTGCTGTAATAAGTTCAAGGTCTATGCAGTATAAAGGTAGGATAAAATGTATATCATACCTCTTAACAAGCTTGCAAAGAGTTAAAACCCAGGTTCAACACAAGCTGTCTTGCATTCCCCAACCCACAGTCTTAAAAACACAAACACTATGGAACGCCATTACTGCACCTCACTCAGAGTCTATGCTTTTACCTGAACCTTCGTTTTTCAACTCCGTGCTGTAATGGAGAAAAACAATCTAGTCCAAAGTGTCTTAGGAATATGGTTCTCGAATGTACTGCATTTAGTTCCTACGCCTTTTTCTTATTAATCCACATCTACGGGTTTCATTGCTACAGCTGTTACAATAACCACCTCATATTTTGCTCTCAGTGCTACAGCTGTTATAATAATCATGACCATAATTTTTATCCAAGAAGATACTTTTGTATTACAGCTATCTTACTATGTCATTATCAGTGCCACTACTATTCTGATTTATTACTAATGGTGTCATTATCAGTGCCACTACTATTTTGATTTATTACTAATGGTGCCATTATCAGTGCCCCTACCATTCTGAGAAATTAATGGTGTCATTATCAGTGTCATTGCCATTGTGATTTATTACTACTGTTACTCTAATTATATCAGTACCATTATTTCTATTGCTACCCTGTATAATTACTGTACTACTACTACTGCAACTGTTACTTTGAATATCATTATATCCATGGTGATACACTATACCCACAAAGTTTACCTATAGGCTAGTTCTAATTCCAATCATCAAGAGCCCATTACCGGCATCAAGACACCCTCCTTGAAGGGAGTTGGATTATATAAAGATTTAATTGAATGCCGCTGTTAGACCAAGTTGCTGTCACCTTATAGTCGCTCTTTTTAACTTAAGCATTTATAATTTTGTTTTTCCAGTTCAAAACTATCCTTGGAGGTACTGAAACACGTAGTTTTAGAGAGATTTTATAAAATCTAAATGTTGTATTACTGTCAAATGATGTATTCCTTAAGATTTTCGCTACACTGTTTGTAATTCTTAACACATCTTAAATAAGTTTTCTTAACTTGCTGTGAGTATACAGAAATAAATTACACATATATAAATACAGAATATACACAGGCAATATTATGCTGCACAGTATATAAATTATCATTTGTTCTATAGATTTTTTATTATAATTATTATTAATTTTACTCTGTTATTAATACTGAAACTATTCATACATGCTGTAATTATTATTATTCTTATTCTTATTATTATTAACCATTCAACTGGGCAAGTAGGGTAACATGACTTTCCTGAATTGGCAAATTTCTTTGACGAATTAAAAAAAAACTCAAGTGATTGTAGAGCACTGAAACCTGAATATAAAAACAATCTCACTTGGCATTTTTTTTTTCAACGAACCAGCTGTATCCCACTGAGACAGGGCCTAAAAAGAAAAACAAAAGTTTTTTTCCTTTTACATTTAGTAATTTATACAGGAGAAGGGGTTACTGGCCCCTTGCTCCTGGCATTTTAGTCACCTCTTATGACATGCATGGCTTATGGAAAAAAAATTATTTTCCACTTCCCCATAGAGAAGCACCTTAAATATACTAATATATTGCAATATCCATAAACTATTAATTAGTGCTTTATACATATTGAACTTTTATTACGATATTCTTGGAAAAGTTCTAAATCCAGAGGAATCATACAATGGCTGGGAAATGAATAGCAGTTGGGTTTGATTGATCGGTAGCTCTCAGTTCCTTGAAGCTACTGTACCCTGTACTTAATACCTGGATCCCTTCAAAGGTTAGGAGGTTTATTTAGGTACTTGTACACACAACTACAATTATCATACCTAGTAACATGTGTGTGTAAATTATCTAGGAAAATCCCCAAAAAGTCCAAGTGACTTATTTACATTGGGGTCACAAGAATTAAATACAGTATACACCTTATAAAGTGACAACATAAAAAACAAATCTATTTCCTTAAAGACTTGCACTCATTACAAAAAATAAGTGGCAGGAGTTTGAAGCTTAACATAAAACTATTGATAAAGAAGAGCATTTCAGGCATAATAAGAATAAACCTTAACGTGATTACAAGAGTGCTTTTGCATTTACACTTCGTAAATGTGGAAGCATCAAGTTACATGCAAATCTTGGTAGCCAGTGCTGATACACAGCTCCTCACCTTCCCCACTGCCACTAGAAATGTATTACAGAACAGCTGAGCACTCAGTACAACCATCAACTGCTGAGAATTTGCATCCACATGAATTTGCAGCCATCTCAATCCAATGGGGCCACATCAACCCTCTCCATGCACATCCATGGCAGCTAGAAAAAGTGTAGTAATTTAAGCCTAGTAAAATATTAAAAAAAAATTGTTTGGTAAATATGGAGGTCTCTGAAACATAATACTATTTTTCCATGTTCTTCACTCTGCATACCAAATAATTTATGGGACTCAAAATGAGCCCACTATGATTTGTTTTTGCATGTATGGTTTGCCAGGTTGCCCACCTCAACACACATAAACATTGTGATCAGTTGCGTATCGAGATGTATGTAAACCACTACGCACATTTACTTACCCAGATTCACATAAACATTATGCCCAGTTTAATGGTTAATATATTTCAGCACTCTATTATCATTATTACAGTATTGAGTATTAAGTACATTACTAATAATATACTTTTATTACTATATTTATACATATAAATAGCCTCTTATTTATGCCTTCCATATAGAGAAGGAATATACATGTACTTCATCATTACTTCACTAGTGTTACTGCAACACATGTTATTCTTATCTATGACCAATTCAACTACATGTTGAACTGTAGGAGGTAGCACTCTTGTTCCTGAATCCTATTATCTATTGCCTTTCATAAATATAGAGCCCTGTGTAATATAAAACTAAACTATGTAAAAACTAGTGTAACACCTGTACTACTATGTTCATTTTGAGATGTCATAAAATGTTCTTTAAAGACTGAGGTTCGAGTATTCAACCCTACCTCCCCTTCCCAAAATTAGGTTATGTGAATGTTTTGCTCTTTTGAGATTATAAAAAATATTGATTTGCAATTGCTGAAACTGAAAGGTGTATGAATGGTCATAGTTATTCCTTTCTAATTAGTAGAAATATCACACAAGCCCTTGATAAACTGGATCCAAAATTTGTATTAGTAATCTATTAAACAGACTTTTGTCTCTTACATAAATATAGCCTCTTCTTCATTTGCTGATCCATTCTTTTGCAATATACAGTACAGTATATACTGCATATAGTAATTTCAGCATCTGTACCATATAGAAAACAACTGTGCCCACATTTAAAGCCGTTCATACTAGAAATTCAATTCTGAAGGAGCTTGGAGGCTGAAAATCATTAACACAAGATCAACCAGCTTTTATTTAGTAATGAGCAATAAAGGTCATTACTCAGACTGCAAACTGGAGTTGCAGATTTTTTGTCTGCAATATTATTTACTAACTCTGAAGATGATTTGGTGTATTTGTTTGATACAGAAAATGTGTTTGCAATGTCACTCTGTACCCTTTCTGTCATCATTAATATGACAGAACTGAAAGACTTTCTTTTTTTCAATTGACAGTGGAACTTCCCATATTTCTTCACCAATTGAAGAAATAAGATTATACTTAGATTTATTTGGAACCAAATCCAATATATTATATGACTAGCTTAAGGTATAATTAAAATACGCAGTTTAGAATTAATGGAAATTAATTCTGATAAAAATTGTGCAGAGGGATCAAGTGTTACAAAATCTGTTATATATTTATTAATGAAGATATGTAATTTCAAACAATTTTTATGATATAATATTAAGAATGTAACAAGATATGTACTTATCTTAATGTGGCAAAATTCAGGATTAGGTCTTCTAGCTAGACTAAAATAGGTGACTAATACATGTATGTATTTACAAAAGCAAGTGAGAGTCATCTTATAAATTAATGTGATAATATTTGTGATTTAATTTAGATTTTATAATAATTTTTGATGGAATAAGTCTATTGAATATTATTGTCTAATTGTATATTAGCTGTTGCAAGCTGTGAAACACAATGGACTCGTTTATATATACGTATATACATGTAAATATACAGTATATATAGATTTTTACAATAAGACTCAAAATAGGGAGTCACTGGCATAATATTTGCCATTTGGAGGGACATCTGAACTGTAGTATTGGCACATCTCTGGCAATACAGTGATGGAGTAAGTGATGGTAAAGTGTTTCTTCTTTTTTGGGTCGCCCTGCCTTGGTGGGAAACAGCCGATGTTAAAAAAAACTGACAACAGATACAAAAATGACTGTTACTTTTTGACACTGTAACTAGTTTGAGAGTATAAATTATTTGATAGAACAATGTCTGGCTGTAGTGTCCATACAGGAACTTTGTAAAATATACTGACCTGCCACCCCTACACCCCATATATCACAAAAAAGTACATGTATAGGCCAATTCTCAAGCTTTATCAAGTCTTTATACAGGACTTAAAAACCTCACAACTGTCTGGAATGCAGCATTATATCAAGGGTCTTGAAAAAGTTGTTACAATAGTGATAGCTTCAAAAACCTTACAACTGCACATAATATCAGTGCAGGATATTAATCTTACCTGCCAGGGTCAGAGTGCACTGCCACTATCTTGTGTACATATTAAGCTTTGGATAGGACATCTCTATTAAGTTCATACTGATGTCTTGGCTCTATCTGGAGAAATCAAATATCCAGCATTAGTTCCATATATGAGCATATGTACAGATCCAAGCTTGATTATAACTATATTTCTATGAAGTGATAAACCTCTGTGGGTCATTTAATATAAAGAGTGGGTCGCTCAAGCCTCTGTCTGCTAAATGCAAGTTATGCTTCCCCATTAGAACAAGGATTAATTAAACAAACTAGTATCTCTTTCTGCAGTTCACAAAATATAATTTACATTTAATAAAATATTCTTAAGCACTGTGCATTAAAAATCCACCTGGATTAATAAGGTTGTATCAGATTAAACCTAAGTATTTCTTAACATATAAACTTTTAACAGTTTTCTAGTCCACTTGTAATACATGTATACTGATTACACTATAGCTGTGTACAGTAAAAGCAGACATTAAAATAGTATAATACAAAATATGAACCGATTCTCTAGAAATTTACTACCAAAGAAATGCGATCGCTAGTCTAGCAAGAATGATAAACATTGTTTTAGTGTGCTCAACTGTTTTTAATACATACTGACAAACAATGAAAAATGAATGACATTAAGAAAACTTCTACGGCATGAGATGCTTGTTGTAGAGAAATAGAAGAAAAGTGTGTGACAAGGTGCAAGCAAAAATGGTTTACAAATTAAAACAAAAACCAAATCAATCAACAGGAAGTTATGGACCAAAGTGCATAAGATCAACACTCACAAACATTAAGTAAATTATGCAAGCAAAATGCTACAAGCACAAATAAAATATACAAAAATACTATAATACCAAGATAAAATAACCAGCATAAAAATCCTGTTAAACTGTTAATGTCAAAAGACTCCTGAAAATTCCCTGAGATCCCTACAAGCATCCCAGCAATGATAAAAATCATGACATAAGCATAAAGGCCCAAGTCATGGGTAAACATTAAAAAAAAGTTCTGTGATCAGCTGCAAGTCACAAGCCACACAGGGAGAAAGCTGGAACACCTGCAAAATGTTGAAGGAGGGTCAAACACCCACATTCTGGCAAACCCTGCATGACTTGATTGTCATCTGTGGGGCCCACCAAGCCTGCCATTTACCAAGGACAATATCTACAATATTTATGTGGCTCATGAAGTCACTGTAAGGCTGAAATCTGCTATACAACAAGATCATTACAGCAGGCTTCACCTGGGCATTGGCTCGTTTATTTACCACGACACCAACACAATGCCACATCCTTGTGCTGAGATTGGAGACGGGCTAACCACACCTGACTTTTCAACCACAGGGTGCACATAAGCATATTGGACCTGGGCAAACAAAGTTCAATGGGAATCACAATAAACGGTGAAAAAAGATTCAAATAAACCAGTTATCAGGAGAAGAGCAGCAAGGATTGCCTTGAGTTCCACAGTAAACACAAGAGGTTTTCTCTGGCAACTGTGCACAATACAAATCCTCAAAGATGATCATTGTAAAATTACCACTACCCTCACTCTTTGATCTGTGAATAGAGAAATTTATCATCTCTGAAGCATGAATAAAAGCATGCCTTAAGAAATCTTTGAAGCTTAGACACCTAAGGGACCCCATCCACTAATTATAAAATGTGCCTCAGTCACTGTTCAACAAGAGCAGATAGAAGCCAGCCTCTCTGACTGCAGACACAATCCTGGAGCAGCCAGCATCTGAACAAATCTCTAATCTGTAGGATAGATGTAAATTGTTTCAACCATGGTACTGAGATTCATTTTTCTTCTTCATTTATCATCAGGATTCACTAGCAGCAGCCTGAAGAGTTTGAATTTGTCAATTACATTCAGGATTTCGAACTCTACAATAAGGACAGGGTTATACATACAGCAGTCTATGCATGAGCTACTTCTCGTAATCGTCACCAGCAGAGTCACAAATTTCCCATTACGACAGGTTAACAAAATATGTACCTTATGTAAACCAAACCAATCCTGTTATTCCATTAATGCTGCTGCATAATGGCATAATGGCACTGCAGTTGCTTAATAAGCACTACAAACATTTTGTGCTGTAATGACAGACACACTACATGATCAACTCATTGAAGATGCAATTCTGAGAAATTCTGTCATGTCTCTGCAGCTGCAGAGTGCATTATATGGATAAGAAACTGCAGAGACAGTTACTTAGCCATGTTGGAATTGTGCATATTTCCACTGCAATTATATATTAATTATTATCACAGTTGCAGAGTGACAATGTTGTGAGAGGATTCCCTAAAAATAAAAAAAACTATGTAGTTGTCGTCAATCACTCGACACTCACGTTTATCTATTTCTCTCGTAAATTCTATAAACATTGTTGAGGATGAAGGTGACAAGTTCACATTTTAGACAATAAACTTGATAGTTATACCACAGTATATAAAAATATCATGTAACACTGTTTACTTGGCATGGATCATTTTGCCAAGCAGAGACAAAATGCAATATTCATTATTTGCTATAATTGTGCAAAAAAGTCAAGCTGCATGTCATACAATTAATATACACTATTTCTTTTATGTTGAATAATATTACAGCAACTAAATTTAGGCTGACCCTACATAGGTTGTGTAAGATTCAGCAATATTATATACAGTACAGTACTGTATATAAATTAAAGCAATGTTTAGTTTTGATGCAAAATTTTTTTTAGAAATGTCCATATGGTAATTCAGATGAATATGATAAACACTTACAAAATATGAGATTACATTCCTGAAACTGATATGTGGTATAAAGTAATGTTACATATAATGAATGTAAGACAAATAGGAGATGTCATGTCAACGAGCAATGTGTGGCGAGAATATTATGCGGAGAATTCATGGTCGGGAGATCAGGAGATGCAGGGTTACTAAAAGTATTATCCAGAGGGATGAGGAGGGGTTACTGAGGTGGTTTGGACATTTAGAGAGGATGAAGCAAAATAGGATGCCTTGGAGGGTGTATAAATCTATAGTGGAGAGAAAGGATTTTCCTAGGAAAGACTGGAGGGATGGGGTAAAGGAGGTTTTTGTATGCAAGGGACTTGGACATCCAATAGACCTGTATGAATGTATTAGATTGGAGTGGAGGCAAGTGGTTTTTATGACTTGACATGCTGTTGGAGGGTAAGGTAATATTCATGAAGCAATACAGGAAAACTGGTTAGCCAGTCTTGAGTTCTAGAAGAGAAATACAGTGCCTGCACTCTGAATGAGGGGTGGGGATATTGCAATTTGGAAGGGCATCTATGATGCAATGTTGGCACACCTCTGGCAAGATGCTGATAGAGTGAATGATGGTAAAAGTGTTTCTTTTCTCAGGTCACCCTATCTCAGAGGAAGATGACCAGTGTGTTAAAAATGTATGAAAAAATAGGGATATGTTCCAGACAGATTTATCACCCATTCTTTTTTTTTACTACTGTACTAAGTAATACTACAATATAATTTACTTTATATTCTGGTAGAATGTAATTCTGTAATTTGAAGGGTGGAGGTTAGCAGTGGGCCTACTAGGCTAAGGAAGATGGTTGTGGTTCTTATGCTGATGTGAATGCAGAGTTTTCAGTATGTCGTTGAAGGGTGTCATTAACCCTTAAACGGTCCAAACGTATATAGTATACGTTTTTTTCAGCATCTGAAAGTATGTAAAAAAAATGTATATAATCTTTTTTGTTTTACATTTGAAAATGTGTAAAAAACTTTTATCTACATTTTTTTTTTGTTATATTTGAAAATACGTAAAAAAAAGTAGATCTACTTTTGTAGCACTACGAATTTGAACATCAATCTGTTTGGACCGTTTAAGGGTTAATGGAGTGCTTAAGCATTCTGTAGTACATCTTTAGTCTGGTTTATCCTGTAATACTTTATAGAGGTGATAAGGGATCATTGTTTGCTCCAAACTCCATTTCAGACTAATGCTTCTAGACTACTCAAGATCCATAACTATGTTTATACCTTTGATACATCTCTAATGAGTTTTGAGAGCCTGGTAGTTCTTTTCAACATGTCACAATCTGCACTGTTAATTACAAGCTCTTATTTTCTGCCATTACTTCTGGCTGTATGAATGATTGATTATTTCATACCAAAAGTATATGCAATGGCCATCAAAGGTGCTCCACCTCTAAACATATCTAAAGCTTCCTTTTTCTTCAAAACCAAAATAGATCATGATTTTTTTTGGGGGGAGGAGGGGGGAAGGGGGGGCACCTTTGGCATCACTAGTACAGTGGAACCTCAAATATCGAACTTTCTTCGGTCCAGAAAGCTGTTCGAGTGCCTTTACCGAATGAATTTATTCCCATCAGGAATAATGTAAATTAGATTAGTCCATTTCAGACCCTCAAAAATACACTTATAAAAGCACTTACAAAAATACACTTACATAATTGGTCGTGTTGGGAGCAGTTCGATTTTTGAGGTTCCACTGTACATACTTCTGTGTCATGAGTGTACCGTAGCTCAATTGCTAGAGCACTCAGCTCACACATTGAGGTCCAGAGTTCGAATCTCCAGTACGGCTGGAAAACATTAGGGACGTGTTTCCATAAGACACCTGCTGTCCCTGTTCACCCATCAGTATAAAATGGGTACCTGGGTGTTAGTCGACTGGTGTGGGTCACATCCTGAGATAAAACCGACCTAATCTGCCTGAAACGCTCAGCATAACAAGTGGCTTTCTATATAGCAGTATTTCACTGATGTCAGCTAGGCCTGTATACCTTGTACATGTACTTGTAGAAATAAAGATATTATATTATTAATATTATTATGGTTAATACACCTACCATCCAACTTACGGCCTGCTCGATTTACGACCACTCGACTTACGACCGTGTTTTTTATGCCAAATTTCTGGGAAATAAACAACTATTTGTGTTGTACACAGTGTTTATCCTAAACCTTACAGTATAAAATACGGTGCTAACAACATAAAAAGTAAAGTAAAACATGAAATACCAAACTAAAACAATAAAATAAAGTCATTACAAAAATGTTTTGTTGATATTCAGTAGTAAAGTTCGACTTGCGACCATTTCGACTTACGACTGGTTTCTCGGAACCGAACTCGGTCGTAAGTCGGATGGTAGGTGTATTTAGAGACAAGATAGACGCAATGAAAATATCTAAAAAGAGTTAGACAAATACGAAATTAGTAAGGCACAAGAAGCTCCAAGGAAGCATATGTAAATGGCATGTAAAGCAAGGGGGAAGAAGGGACAAGATATGCCTCACAAATGCTCTAAATTCATAAGATCAACTTGGTCCACAAGAGAAAAACTGGATGACATACAGGACCCAGATTTTACTGGCAAGTTAATGCTATTAAAACCAATAACCTGTAATACCGATATTTAATATGTTAGCCGATTTCATCACACTGTACTTCCATAAAACAGTATATTAAATTTTTTTTACTGTTTTACCAGATGTTTTTCTTACACTTTCTGAAATGTGTTGCAATAAAATCATGCAAGGTGAAGTCATACTGTAACAGGGGTTACTGAATATTGTATTGTGCCATGCTTAACAATCATAAATGGTCATACAAGTTGAATTTGCTTGAAAATGCCCTTCTCTTTCCCCCAAGTTGATGCTATGGATTGTATTGAAGATTTATTTGTGTGAATTACCATAGTGGACACTTTTTTACACCAAAACTAACTTACCAACCTAACCTTCCTCTATTAAAATTGACGTAAGTAGTGTATGTGTGAGTGCATGTGTATGCACGTGTATGCAAGCATGTGTGTGTTTGCGTGCATGCACACGCACATTTGTGTGTGTGAATTTATTTAGTATTATTTAACATCAGTGCAATAAACTGTACGTATTAATTTAGTGATGCTTACACTGGTTTTTCACAGTCTTAACAAAAATAAATACTGTATAATACGCTAGACTTTTATTGACAAAATGATTCTTGTTTTACCGACACGTCGACAGATTTGTCTTAAAAAACACAACATATGTATTAGTCTAAATGCTAAGTTTTCGCAGTCACGTATTCGTGTCCGTCGAAATAGCAACCATGATCTATCCATATCAAGATTTGTGTGTGTGTGTGTGTGTACTCCCTTGTGTGTTTGTGTGTGTGTACTCACCTGTGTGTTTGTGTGTGTGTACTCACCTCTGTGTGTTTGTGTGTGTGTACTCGCCTGTGTATTTGTGTGGGTGTACTCACCTCTGTATGTTTGTGTGGGTGTACTCACCTCTCTCTCTCTCTCTTTCTCTCTCTCTCTCTCTCTCTCTCTCACTCTCTCTCACTCTCCCACTCTCTCTCTCTCTCTCTCTCTCTCTCTCTCTCTCACTCTCACTCTCCCACCCTCTCACTCTCACTCTCTCACCCTCTCACTCTCTCACCCTCTCACCTCTCTCTCTCTCACCACTCTCTCTCTCACCACTCTCTCTCATTCTCTCTCTCTCTCTCTCTCTCTCTCTCTCTCTCTTGCTCTCTCCCTCTCTCTCTCTCTCTTGCTCTCTCTCCTCTCTCTCTCCTCTCTCTCTCTCTCTCCTCTCTCTCTCCTCTCACCTCTCTCTCCTCTCACCTCTCTCTCCTCTCACCTCTCTCTCCTCTCACCTCTCTCTCCTCTCACCTCTCTCTCTCTCACCTCTCTCTCCTCTCACCTCTCTCTCCTCTCACCTCTCTCTCCTCTCACCCCTCACTCCTCTCTCTCTCCTCTCACCTCTCTCCTCTCTCTCACCTCTCTCTCTCTCACCTCTCTCTCTTCTCTCTCCCCTCTCTCTCTCTTCTCTCTCACCTCTCTCCTCTCTCACCTCTCGCCTCTCTCTCTCACCTCTCTCCTCTCTCTCTCTCACCTCTCTCCTCTCTCTCTCACCTCTCTCCTCTCTCTCTCACCTCTCTCCTCTCTCTCTCACCTTACTCTTGGAGTTTACCTGGAGAGAGTTCCGGGGGTCAACGCCCCCGCGGCCCGGTCTGTGACCAGGCCTCCTGGTGGATCAGGGCCTGATCAACCAGGCTGTTACTGCTGACTGCACACAAACCAACGTACGAGCCACAGCCCGGCTTGTCAGGTACCGACTTTAGGTGCTTGTCCAGTGCCAGCTTGAAGACTGCCAGGGGTCTATTGGTAATCCCCCTTCTCTCTCACCTCTCTCTCTCTCTCTCTCACCTCCTCTCTCTCACTGCTCTCTCTCACCTCTCTCTCTCTCTCTCTCTCTCTCTCTCTCTCTCTCTCACCTCTCTCTCACCTGTGTGTGTGTGTGTGTGTTTGTTTGTTTGTTTTAGGCTTTCACTGGCTGTTTCATTTACACTTGCTTCTCTTTTATGCTAGATATTTTTATTTTTTTTAATGCATGTGTGTGTGCCATATATATTTACACATCCAAGTATAAGAGAGAACAAGGTGTAACAGCACACTGGTTAATGTGATAAACACCCACTGTTTAGAACAAGGTGTAACAGCACACTGGTTAATGTGATATACACCCACTGTTTAGAACAATAAACAGAAAAACTGAATATGAAGACAGCAGACTGTAAAAACAAATTTATCTTTCCGATTATTTTTCAGCGAGTAAATTTATAATGTGTATAAATATAATATACACACACACACTGTATAAACAGATAAATTTCACTAGACTTCATACTTAAAGATCCTTCTTTTTTCTTCAATATAAAGTAATAAAATACTACAGTATTTCAATCAACTTATAAACATCATTTACAATTATGTTATCCTAACGGTAGTTGAAGGGCGAGTAGATTATAAGCGTGAATGTACACTATTAGCGAACGAGTCCATTTATGTACTTTACTGTATGAGCATAGCTGCAACTCGACACTTATCTACTTAATTTAACAAAATACTATACAGTAGCACTATTTATCAGCACAACTTTTGGGGTGTATTTTAGCATTACTAAACTTGCAAAACCAGTAAGGGGAGCAATGTACATAATGAAAGCCATTTTTCATATTTTATTGATATATTTCTGATGTGTTCAGTGCATGTGTACGTTATGTCTAAGGCCTGATACCCCACAGGGCCAGTTATCTAGCACCAGTAACCGGACACTGGAGTACTGGCCTGCCAGATACCTTGTGGGAAATCTAGGCCCTTGATGTTATTTCTACAACTCTAAAGATCCACCGACTCTTGCCACTCCTGAGAGCTACAATAAGGATCCTGCACGGAAAGGATGCAGGCAAATTTAGGTCCCTGAAATGTTACGATCTTAATTAATCCACCCATCCTCCTCCTCAAGGCAGCAACTTCCAGAACTAGCAAGCTGTCTGGAATATTAGACCCAGGACATACACATAAGGTTCATTCTTATAGGTTTGGACACAGCTATGGTTTTCAAAATTTTTACTTTATAATACAGAATTCTGGAAGGATCGTTAGGGTCTACTTCCATTATGGCACATTCAACTGTTTGTGTGCTTAGGTCCTGCGGTTTATAATTCCCAATACTGGGGGTGGGTCCCTGCAAGGGTCTTTGGGATCCCCTTAATGCTACTTCGTTCCATCCACCTCCATGATCACACTATGGGGCCTCTGTATCCCTCCTCTAAGTGGCGAGGTAGGCAATAATGAGCTCAATACACCTATAATATATGGAACGTTCCTTTAATTTTTGCCTATGAGGTTTGTATCCCTTTGTCTCGTCCTTGTGCAAGATTTTGAGAGAATCTCTTTGGTTTTTAGACTTTGTGTAATGTTTTCTCTTGGGGTCGACGATTCACACTTCAGTACAGCGAGATCATTCATCCTGAAACTACAATATTAACAATTTGTTTCAGCTATTTAGTATAGCTAAGGGAATTATTGGTTAGTAAATGTTCTACCTGACAGCAACAGAGTTCATTAATTTGAAATACAATTCCATAGACTTTATAAAGTTTAAAACTACAGTTTGCTAACAAAAATAGGATTTATTTTGTTCAAAGTGTACTGCATACTGTACAGAAGTCTGTTCAAATTGACTGTGAAGTCTGTAGTTCATTTGAGTATTTACATCAGCTTGATCAATCATTATTTTTATTTTTTTTTTATTACACATTCAAACAATTTCAAGTTAATGATTTTTTCCCCTGTCATGTTTTCCTCTGTTGTTCATGTGGCACTGACATCAAATCTCCCTCAGTTACTTATATGTGGGCTGCAGCATTTGTTAATGAATATTTTTCTAACTGCAAAGTATTTTATAATATAGTATTATTATATACAATACTATGGTGAACCTTAATGCTTATAAGAAGAGTTTTCCCGTATCCATGCTTGTTTTCTTAGCTTATGGACTGGGAAAATGTTGTTTTCCATTTTATCATACAGTGTATGACAATGTTAAAAGACACTTGTAATAATGTTCTGTCAGATTGATCTCAGATTTTTTCAATTTTTCCTACTTTCATATGATATATTGATGTGTGTGTGTGTGTGTGTGTGTGTTTGGGGATTCAAAAACTAGTCACAATGAGATCAGTTTGCTGTTATTATTAAATATACATGTATGCATGCATACAAACATACATACATATACATAATACACACAACACATACAAACACAGTTTGGAACCCACACCTAGCCAAGCACATAAGGAAATTAGAGACAGTGCAAAGGTTTGCAACAAGACTAGTCCCAGAGCTAAGGGGTATGTCCTACGAGGAGAGGTTAAGGGAAATCGACCTGATGACAATGGAGGACAGGAGAGATAGGGGGACATGATAACGACAAATAAAATACTGTGAGGAATCGACAAGGTGGACAGAGACAGGATGTTCCAGAGATGGGATACAGCAACAAGAGGTCAAGAGGTCACAACAGGATGTTGAAGACTCAGATTAATCACAAGGATGTTAGGAAGTATTTCCTCAGTCACAGAGTTGTCAGGAAGTGGAATAGTCTGGGAAGTGATGTAGTGGTGGCAGGATCCATACATAGCTTTAAGAAGAGGTATGATAAAGCTCATAGAGCAGGAAGAGTGACCAAGTAGCAACCAGTGAAGAGGTGGAGCCAGGAGCTGTGACTCTACCTGTGTAACCACAACTAGGTGAGTACACACAGTGAAGAGGTAGAGCAGTAGCTATGACTCTACCCCTGCTACCACAATTAGGTGAGTACACACACACCCACCACGAAGAGGGGCCAGGAGCTATGAATTGACCCCTGCAACCACAAACAGGTGAGTATCAACTACAATTAGGTGAGTACACACACATACATGCATGCATACACACATACATACATACGTACATACATACATACATACACACACACAAACATGGTAATGTTAATATCCTTTTACTTTATCAGTAATATAATTAAGCATATTGGACCTTATCCACACATTAATTAAGAGCCCAATATTGCTAATCTTCGGCACTGTGGTTTCTTGTGCCTGACCCAATTCTGAGACTGAGATAAAGAACACATGTTGGCTGTCTTAATTTATATAAATATATATAAAAGTCTATAATAGTCTAAATAGGACTGGAAATTATATATTTGTTAGCTATAAATGACTTTCTATATGTAAATTATCAAGATCATTTACACTTCTTGGTAAAAAAAAAGAGCATCTTTATCAACTGTATAATGTAGTGTCTATGTGATAAATATTAAAGATATACTTGTTACAACTGTTTTTACTGTCCTGTTAGGGCATTACTTCACAGGCTTTTTTTGTCCATGATTAAAAAAATGCTACTGATACCTACTTAACACCCCAGCAAATTGTCATAGTAATAATAATATTAATCAGATAAAGCACTAAACCAACAAGGGTCATGCAGGATAATAATAATCTTTATTTCTAGAGGACAAGATACAAATGATACAGACCTAGCTGACATTATTGGCATACTTTATAGAAAGATCCTGGTGATGTAGAACCTTTCAGGCAACTTAAGTTAGTCTTGACTCCCCAGGATGTGACTCACAATAGTCGATTAACACCCAGGTACAGGAGGGCTCGGCTTATAACCTTAAAAAATCAGGTTTGGTTCCAGGCTACTGCTGTAAAGCAAAAATTGCTGTAAAGTGACTCATAGCCTTTGTTCACTTTCAAATGTATATAAAAGCCTGATAATATGTTTAAACTATCATATATTCAGTGAGCAATATAGCTAGGCCTAAAAAATGCATAATTCCTCATGTATCCATCTTGTGGTATAATTAAAAGAATATAGCAGCACTTATTGCAAACAAGAAAACATAACCAAACCTATCACCAGAATCCATCACCACCAGAATCAACTGTAACCAGAGCCAACCATCACCAAGGACCCCAATAGAAATAAGTTACTTTGACTTTTTGGGGTTATCCTAGGGAATTTACACTATGTATGATAATTGTACGTATGTGTACCTGTGTCTAAATAAACTAATGCCACCAGAATCGGCCATCACCACCAGAACCCATAAAGAAGAATAGATCAACCATTGCAAATATACAAACATGACATTCAGCATCACAACACCACAAGCCAGCAAATACACAAATAGATGCAGGAATGAGCTCGACATCAGGTGTTGTTGAGGACAAAGCATCTATTTATTGCAAGGTAACTGGCAGCAGGTGCTGCCGTACTTGCCCATACATCTCACATCCTTTGAAGTATGAGCCAAGAATGTTAATCACTGAGCTATGGGGTTTAGCAACTGCAGTTCAACTTCTCTATATAAACATGGAGTAGGTCCAGAAGCTGTAGCTCCTGTTTGACTGTGTTGGGCTATCCTATGTTAAATTTGCACAATTTTCCACCGATATACTCTTAATGTTTATAATTATGGTTCGTGGATATGTGGTCTTACTGCCCAACTAGCTACCAGATTTGTGAAAACGGTAAAAATTCATATCATATTCGTGGGCAAGAACTCAACCCGTAGGGGGTTCGTACATTTGAGGAAAGAGACAATCAATCTAAGGAAGAAAAAGGCAGCTCTAATTTCTTGGAGCAAGAGCCCTTCACCAGTATTATGAAATCTATCAAAGAGATAAAAATTTGTTACAATTACAATGTTTTATTTTTTATGGAGTTATATTTTACATATTTTTCATTGCTCAATAATAACCCACAGGGAGAGAGAAACTCAAGAGATAAACTGATCTGTATATTTCCATCCCCTTCTGGGATCCTCTTCAGCAGAAGAAGGCCTCAGAAGGGGATCGAAATATACAGTTCAATTTATTTTCCGAGTTTTTGTCTCCCTGTGGGTTATAACTGAACACTGACAAGTATTCATTACACTTTAGTTATTCATATTTTTTATTGTTGTCCTGTAGCTCAATTGCTAGCACACTCGGCTCACAGTGAGGTCCATGACTCAAACCCCAGTACGGGTGGAAACATTAGGACGTGTTTTAAGACACCTGCTGTCCATGTTCACCTAGCAGTAAGTAGGTACCTTGGCATTATTCAACTGGTGCTGGTTGCATCCTGAGGACAAAACTGACCTAACTTCCCTGAAATGCTCTGCATAACAAGGGACTTTCTATATAGTAGAATGTCACTGATGTCATCTAGGCCTGTATGCATTGTACATGTACGTACTTGTAGAAATAAATATTATTATTATTATTATTTTATCACAGGTTGTCTTAATCTGTGGTTTGCTACTACTGTACAATATTTTTTTTACTGTTGTTTTGCTCTGAGATGAGCAGCAAGGCTGGAGATTAGTTATGTATCTTTGCTATGCTGGGCTGTTCTTGGTTAGTCATCATAAATTATCACTACTGAATGCCTATAGTAATAATGTGCTTCATTTAGACCAATGTCAAAAATGTTGAAATGTGAATTTGTAAATCTGAATGTACTAAATCCACAAGACGGGTATAGGGTCAAAAACATATGCTTTAACCCCTCAACTGTCCAAACGTAGATCTACGTTCGCTTGCGTAGTGCTCCGAACATAGCTCTACTTTTTTTTACACGCTTTCAAATGTAAAAAATCAAGGTCGGAGCACTACACGTGTAAATGTAGATCTACGTTTAGACAGTTTAAGGGTTAAACTACCATATTCTTGAATAAACCTAGCTTACCTTTCCTAAAATACATACCCATCTATTATTTATTACTAATATTATTAATTATTATAAATTATTATTATTTGGGGGGAAGCACTAAACCTACATGAGATATAACATGTAGGCAGTTTTTACAAACTGAAGAGAGCCCTGACCATGTAATGCTCAACATGCTTATGAATGTTAGTGCTTAATGTGTACTAACAACTTTATTTATTTATTTCTATTTGTGCACACATACAGAGGTACAAAAAAATACAGATAAGAGCAGTATGCCAAAGCCACTTATACTATGCATAGCATTACGGGCTGGCTTAAAATTAACTTAAGATTAACTAAGCAATGATGAAATCAGTGATAAAACATTAATGTAAACAGATTACTATAAAGCACAAGTGAGTATTACAAAGACAGGTCATATGGTTGCATGCATTGTTGTACATTCAGTCGTATGGAGTATTCTGTTAGGTAGAGTATTTAAAAAATAATAAAGTTAGATTCGGTTTTAGGTTTAACATTTATGTGATATAATTGTGAGAAACATTTAAGATATACAATTTATAAGGTTCAATTATTCAGTATTTATTTGGTTTTGGGTGAGTAAGTGATCTTTGAGAAGAGACTTGAATTTATAATCAGGTAGTGTTTCTTTTATATTTACAGGTAATGAATTCCAGATTTTAGGGCCTTTTATGTGCATTGAGTTTTTGCATAGTGTGAGATGGACACGAGGAACATCAAAGAGTGATCTGTGCCTTGTGTTATGGTCATGTGTTCTGTTGAGGTTGGCAAGGAGATGTTTGAGGGGAGGGTTAATATCAGAGTTAAGTGTTCTATGTATGTAATAGGTGCAGTAATAAGTATGGATGTTTTGTATGGTGAGTAGGTTTAGTGTATTGAATATTGGTGGAGTGTGCTGCCTGTAGTGAGAATTTGTTATCATTCTAACTGCAGCCTTTTGTTGAGTAATTAGTGGTCTGAGATGGTTAATTGTTGTTGAGCCCCATGCACAAATTCCATAGGTGAGATAGGGGTAAATAAGAGAGTGATATAGGGCCAGGAGGGCTGACTGTGGAACATAGTACCGTATCTTCGATAGTATGCCTACAGTCTTGGAAATTTTCTTAGAGATTTGTTGTATATGTGTATGTTGTATATGTGTAAAATGTAAATAACACAGTGTAACCTTTGCAAAGAAATAAAAATTTTGAATTTGAATGCAGGTTGTAGACCATCCAACACTCTTGTCAATAAAAAACAAAAAATATGACACAACAAGCAATAAATTATTGTTATTATTATTAATAGTATCAAATAAAGCACTAAAACAAGCAATAAAAAATTACTATGAATAATACAATACAAAGTCAAAATAACCAGCACTGGTTAAAAATCCCCTTAAATTGTTAATGTCAAAAGACTCCTAAAAATGACTCCTAAAAATTCCTAATGGAAATACGTAAGTCACATTGACTTTTTTTTTGGGGGGGGGGGAGATTACCCTAGGTAATTTACACATTAAACTATGTATGGTAACTGTACTTGTATGTATCTGTACCTAAATAAATTTAATCCTTACAGGCACACTGGTAAACATACAAAACCAAAGCGAAAATGGAGGGGCCTAAGTTATGGACTAATTTTTTGGTTATCCTGGGTAATTTACAATATGTATGGTGGCCTGGTGGCTAAAAGCTCCCGCTTCACACACGGAGGGCCCGGGTTCGATTCCCGGCGGGTGGAAACATTTCGACACGTTTCCTTACACCTGTTGTCCTGTTCACCTAGCAGCAAATAGGTACCTGGGTGTTAGTCGACTGGTGTGGGTCGCATCCTGGGGGACAAGATTAAGGACCCCAATGGAAATAAGTTAGACAGTCCTCGATGACGCACTGACTTTCTTGGGTTATCCTGGGTGGCTAACCCTCCGGGGTTAAAAATCCGAACGAAATCTTAATCTTAAATAATTGTACTTATGTGTACCTGTGTCTAAATAAACTTACCAATGTGTTCCACAGTCAGCTGCACACAGGGCTGCTGGAGAACCTATATTATTATTATTATAATCATAACTAAGCGCTAAACCCATATGGATCAAACTACTGGAGAGCCTGGAAAAATGGTAGGTATGGGGGTGTGCGCCAGACCCTAAATTGACAAGAGAATTGCCTCAAAATTTATGATTCCCGTTGAAGGAGGGTAAAACACCTGAGTTCTGATGAACCACAGATGTTGCACAAGTGTCTTTAGTAAGTTTATTTATGTATACGTATCCATAATTACCATACAATTATCAAGGCGACATTATATAATAATGTAATGACACTGAAAAAAAAGGCACAATCCCTCTGAACATGAAATTCATAACAGACACCAGAGTAAAGGCATAAAACAACGCAATAATCAGAGAACTGAGAGAACATAAAGGACCTCAAAGAAAATAAGTCACTGTCTGACTTTTTTGGGTTATCCCAGGTTCTGTACACATGTTATGTGTGATAATCTATGTAACTGTATTTGTGTATACATGAATACACATATTTACTTAATTCAAGAACCAGAGAATGTCATGGTCAGGGACGACACATGGCCAGACACATGGCCAGACACAAGACACATGGCCAGACACAAGGCCACACATCCTGCCTCATTCATCATCTTGCTTAATGTGCTTCAACAACAAAGTTGTCAAGGCCATAAAACTAACCTCCCGTAGACCCTGGCCACTAACACCAGCCATTATGACCAGGACACAACAACTGTTGTGGACCACCAAACACACACGCCCTCTCATTCGAAATTCTTAAACTTTTGTTATACACCAATATAAGATTCTGAAAAGTCTACTTGATGTACAATATTTCGAGTTGGCCTAAATTAGGAAACGACTACTTAATACTAAAAAGATTTACATAGATGAGGAAGTATTCAATGAATGATGGTTGGGTTCTGTGGTTTCATAACAGAAATTTCGGGTATTTAACCCCTCCATAAAATATGCCAATGTCAACTATTCCTCTATCATATATAGTATATACTGTCGCTGTATGACACTTGTAGGTTTAGCGCTTTTTTTATTATAATAATATATATACGTACTGTATTTTTGTCGAGATAAAGCTTATTGGTATTAGGTTTTTAGCCACCAAGTTTTCTATTTTATTTCGCTCATAACTCGAGAATCCCTCGTCCGATCGGCTTCAAAACTTCAATACTCGAGCACTGTAATAATAATAATCTTTATTTCTACAAGTACATGTACCAGGTAACAGGCCTAGCTGACATTAATGACATACTACTATATAGAAAGCCGCTTGTTATGCAGAGCATTTCCCGCAAATTAGGTCAATTTTATCCCCAGGATGCAACCTACACCAGTCGACTAACACCCAGGTATCTACTTATTGACAGGTAAACATGGACAGCAAGTGTCTTAAGAAAACACATCCTAATGTTTCCACCCGTACCGGGGATCGAACCACAGACCTCCACGTGTGAGCTGAGTGCGTTAAAATCGTGCTACGAGACACCTTAATATTGCAACATCTGTGAATGCCTCCTCCGATTCCCTTCAAATCTTAAATTTAACATTATCAACGTATGCAACACTCTGCACTACTACAATCGCGTACACTGAGGCACAGAACTGGAGTTATTGGATGCACTAATACCTTTCTTGATTCATCCAGTGACCAGAATAGTTATATTTATTACATAGAATTTTCACTGACGTCAATATTGGTTATACGCGATTTCTAAACAAAACCACGTGCAGAGACTTAATGTGGAATTTTTTTTAGATAAGATTTGTTGGTATTTTAAACCCGGGGTAGAAAGGGTTAGCCACTCAGAATAACCCAAGAGAGCCAGTGTGTCATCAAAGACTGTCTGTCTTATTTCCATTGTTGTGAATTATTATTATTCTGTGAGTAAATTACCTGCAGGAGGTTTACATGGTATCACCTGCATTATTTCCTGCAAGTAATTTGGGTGACATATGTGGGACTTAGTCACAGTAGGTCGCCAAACTGTCACTCCCTCGATGCCCACTTCACCAGTCTCAAAGAAAGCTAGATCTAATATTAAATTAATAATTACAATATTAAAACCAGCTACATTGGTAAATTAAAATTATGGACGTATATGACTGTATATGATTACTGTAGCTGGATCACACCACAACACCTGCCTAACACCTAGACCCTACACTGACTTGCTAGAGATCTAAATGCAAGGACTAATGGTGCTTTTCCCTGTGATGTTTGTATCCCTTATCTTCTGCCATCCGCATGTAATTATTGAGGTCTCGCAAATTTCCTGTCCCAATTATTCAGCAAGGACCATTAACATGGGCTCCTAATTACAAATTCTGGCCGAAAAACCCAATTTGGCCACAAATTATTATTATAATCAAAAAAGAAGCGCTAAGCCACAAGGGCTATACAGCATTTGGCCACAAAGACACCGGATTATTAACTGAATTTTCTGCAACATCGTGTTCACAAATTACAAATGGTGTCCTCTGTTTTTCTGTCCTTGTTCCTGAATTATAAAGGTTTTCCCATACTATTTATCCCAATTCTTCAGCAGGAATGTGTTAGTAATTACTAAATTACATTATTATTATAATCAAAAAGAAGCGCTAAGCCACAAGGACTATACAGCGCTGCAGGGCAGGAAGGAAGCGAGGGCATCAGGTGGCAAAAGGGAGATGGATGAGTAATAGGTTACGGATAACAGCGGGGTAGTGGATGGTGAAAGGGTAAAGGGCAGCAAGAGACTGAACTAGAAAGGGCTGAGGGGAGTGCGAAAAGTATCATCAGAGTTTGTGGAGTAAATCACTCGTTGTCAAGAAGTCAATGAGAGAGTCAGGATTAAAGGAGGGTCCATCAGCAAGAAGGGAAGGTAAAGAGAGAGAGTAGTAGAACGAAGACGACGTTGGAGGTAAATTCTGCGTGCTCGTTGATAGACATGGCAGTCTAACAGAATGTGGCTAATCGATACTGGAACTTGACACTGCTCACAGAGAGGAACAGGGTGCCTCTCCATGAGATACCCATGAGTAAGACGAGTGTGGCCAATGTGAAGGCAGGAGAGAGTGGTCTCCCAACCTCGGCACTGATGACAAGAAGACGGCCAGTAACCTATGCTCGGTTTAATAGAATGAAGTTTGTTACCGAGCAGAGTTGACCAACGTTGCTGCCAACGAGTGCGAAGGTGGGTAGCTATTGCAGCAAAATAGTCCAGAAATGGAACACCTCGATAGGAAATTGGTAGGTCATGTACTGCTGACCGCGCAGCAGTGTCTGTCTGTTCATTGCCCTGTACGTCGACATGACCAGGGACCCAACAAAAAACAATATCTTTATGTTTGGTAGAGATACGGCGTAGCCAAAGTTGGATACGGAGAACTAGGGGATGAGATGTATAAGATAAGATTTCGTTCGGATTTTTAACCCCGGAGGGTTAGCCACCCAGGATAACCCAAGAAAGTCAGTGCGTCATCGAGGACTGTCTAACTTATTTCCATTGGGGTCCTTAATCTTGTCCCCCAGGATGCGACCCACACCAGTCGACTAACACCCAGGTACCTATTTGCTGCTAGGTGAACAGGACAACAGGTGTAAGGAAACGTGTCGAAATGTTTCCACCCGCCGGGAATCGAACCCGGGCCCTCCGTGTGCGAAGCGGGAGCTTTAGCCACCAGGCCACCGGGCCTGTAGAGCACTAAGGGAGTCTGAGACTACTACAAATGATGACACAGGCATAGATGCGATACGAGTAAGTGCTGCAAGAATGGCATACAGTTCAGCAGTAAAAATGCTAGCTGAAGATAGTAAATGCCCCCGCACGACGCTGTCCGGAAACACTGCTGCGAATCCGACGCCGTCTGAAGACTTAGAGCCATCTGTGTACACAGCGGTGGCATGAGAATGTGAGTGGATACTAAATTACAGATTGAGGCTGATATATACCAACTGACCTTCGAGAATGCCTGATTACATTGTACAATTAAATCCAGTGTTCACACATTAAATTAATTTTGGCGTCCTCTCGTTTGCTTCACTTCCCCGGCTGTTCTGCACCCCCCCCTCACTCAAAATTTCTCGAAGGGTCCAAATAGCATCACATCTTAATACAGTTATTATATTATTCATTTATATGTTCTACATTTAGGAAATTATGTAAAAAAAATTCCACAAGTGTGCTCCTTTTATCTTGTATCCCAGGATGCCACCCACACCAGTCAACTAACACCCAGGGACCTACTTACTGCTAGATCTAGTAGGACCATCAATGATAAATTCCTGGTCATGACAAAGGCAAGTTTTTGGGCTTTGTTCAACAGCAAATATTAAAACAGAAAAATTAACAGTTAAAAAGATTACCAGCACGGTCTACATGGAAAATGATGACGTAACGTGACAACACTAATTACTCGAGGGTCACTGGGGCTGCAGGTAATCTATATGCTACAGGATATACATTAAGCGTATATATACTGAGAGTTTACTTTAATCCCTATTCTAGGGATTAAATTATTCTTGTGATGAACAAGTGACATGCAGCCTTAATGACTCTCGTGTAGTAGATAGGCTTTAAAGCCCCATTAACCAACAAACCCAACCTGTACACCAATCGAAGATTCTTTAACCCCTAAAATAGGGATTTAAGTAAACTATCAGCTTTTTGTGAGCGGTGAAGTGGGCATCGAGGGAGTTACAATTCAGCAACCTGTTGTGACTTAAATCCCACTTATCTCATCCAAATTACTTGCTTGTAATAAATAATTCAGGTAAGGCCCTGTAAGCCCCCTGCAGGTGATTTTCTCACATAATAATTCACAAAAAGAAGGTATAGGAATTTAATTTAATGACCCTGGAGGACAGATGGACCAGGGGACATGATAATAACATACAAAATACTCAGGTGAATTGACAGGGCGGGAAAAAGTACACAGGGATGTCAGAAAATATTCATTATCAGAGTGGTCGGGAAGTTGAATGAATAATCCAGAGGTACAAGCAGGTACGATAAATCCCTACGTAGCAACGAGGGAGTGAATCTGGCAAGTAGGAAATTGAGAGGCGGGGCCAGGAGCTACTCCCCCCTCCCCACACACACAAGGTTCGCGTAACCCCCGCGAATAGCGAGGAAAACCATCCGATTTCTCTACAGTAAACCATAAGTTATGGAGGCACATGGCTGACACTCCAGTTTACTCTAAAATCACTCGTAAACACGCCTCTTAAGTTAAATAAAGCACTTAACAATTACTACGAGCTGATTTATAGAATATATTCATATACCAGAAATGAAATTATAAGAGAACTTGCTTAATAAAGCGAGAAAGATAAAATAGGGGTGTTGCTCAGGTGCGTATGCACGTTGCTCTCCGTGAAATGGTATAGAGGTAGGGCAACATGTGCCTTACTTAATGTGGGGGGTGTGTAGCCAGCGCTGTGGTGGCGCGGGCGTGGCAGGAGGAGGCGTGGGTGGGGGCGGGCCAGGGTGGTGGACACGTTACGTGGCCCAATAGAGCAACATAAAGGGGAGGGCGGCCGCGTATACCCACCCAGCCACAACTTGACAAGAGCGCGCTCTTTCGACAGAGGCACATAAATGGCGGAGTTACGACCAGGGTAATGTTGGCGCGCTGCACCTAACTTTCTGCGTCTCCCTCTCACACCACCTTCATACTTTTATAATGTGCCTCTATACCCGTCTTGTATGAGGTACTTATTACATTCCAGAGGTACAAGATGGATCCAGTGATTGCTCAGACACCTTATCCGCATCTGAATCTAGTTTAATTCAAGGCCTAAACTTTTTTTCAGCCTCTAAATGCTCTGCATACTAAATAACTTTACACATGCACGCCTAAATGTCATCCATCTCTGAACACACATTGTATCATGCTAAAAGAATCTTTAATATTTATGCCTTAACTACCTCATACAAGACGTTTTGGGAACAGAAAATGCTATCAATACTCAATGTGGCCGTTCATGGATGATTTAGTTCATATAATCGGGTTTGTTAAGTGAGAGGAGATTTTTTTATATATATCCTTGATAAGTACTGTTCTTCCACACCTCGGTAACTGTCTTCACTGGAGGATACATAAACACATAGTTAATATATTTTATTAATACACCATTATTCGTTCTCGTATTCCAACTGTTTTTGCAACAACAAATAATTCTCATTTATTACTACAGCTACATTATAATTTAACTTTATTTGGGAAACCTACAATTATTTAAGAGTATAAATTTGTACAATAGTCCTCAAAGTAAACAATGTTGAAGACACATTGGTGATAAATTATGTAGATTATATCTAGTTTATATAAAACTAACCTGGACAAATAATCAAGCAGATGACAGCAATGTTCGATTATATTAATTGTTGTAAGTGATTGTGGGTTCATTTAACATCTTCAGTAAGACTTATTTTTTTGTAATACAATGGTTATGTGATTCGACCCCTGCAACCACAATATATAGGTGAGTATTCATGTATGTATCATGTTATGTAGACTTAACCTAGGATAATCCAGTAAAGTCAATGTAACTTATTATCCTGAAGGTCCCAGCATGTATATGTACTGACACCAGCCATCCTCACTATCTTCTTACACAGGAAGTCACTTTGACTTTTTTGTTTTGGTTTATCATTGGTAATTTACATTATGATAATTGTACTTACACGGCTGTCTCACACAGCTCATTTTTCTCTGCATATACCGGTTATATTACCTCATCTCAAAACCGAATTCATTACTTTAACAAACTGAGTGTTCAATATTACGAGAACCCCAATGAAAATAAGTCACTTCGTCTGACATTTTTTTAGGGTTATCCTAGACAATTTACACATATTACTATGTATGATAATTGTAATCACCAAAACTTGTGGAACTATTTGTGTGTACCTGTACCTAAATAACTTTAAGACTGATTTTTTGACAGATTGTGACAGTATGTGGTTGTGTGTGGTGATAAATACCAACATTAAACCAATGTAACATATGTAGACACAGATGTGCTATGCAGGCAATGAAAAAAACTGACCAAAAAAAAAAGGTCGATATTTTTTAGTATATTTAATCCAGGGAAAGCGCCAAATTCGTAAGGGTCATAAAGCTCTTGGGGAATGGGAGAAAATCAGGTTTAATTCAGGGGAAGGGTACCTCCATTTCACTTAATCAAGAGCCCTTCCCCAGCATCAAGAAACCCTCCCTCTTAAAGAGGGGATTAAAAAACAAAATTTAGAATTAAGTGGGGAAGTCCTAGTAAGGGACTATTTTGATTCTCTTACTCAACGTTACACATCATGGCCAAAAATACCATGATGGTATTTATCTTTATAATAATGAGTCTTCAATTTGTACACTTATTCATCAATACTTGAACACAGCATTATCTAATTAAACAAGATTTTCCTTGATTTTCAATAGGCAATATGGAAAAACAAGTATTCTACTACAGCCGTATGGTATTCATTATCTTGTGAACATTGTACATTTCATTAAACTTAACTTACATACTTTATTACAACATAAGTAAGTTTCAAGTATTTAAGTTTACACACACACAGTGTCATTATTTGCTAGTTATAATCTGCGTAGTATGTGTCGCCATAACTGCTTGCAAAGTTCCCCCACTAGGCGAGTTTTTAGCAACATGCCAACACAAACTTGCACTGCTCATTCATTCTATGCAACAAAACTTGCACCGGACACGAGATACACGCAGTGCCACCATCAAAGTCGAACATCGATGCATAATATGCTGCAAAAAAATTACACCTGAGAGTGGTAGATGAGTGTATATGGACACAAGTGTTCACTTTCACTGGTGCGTCCAGTGTGTTGGACCCAGAGGGGCGAGTCCAACAAGTGAGGGCCGGGAGAGGGCCCTGACGGACCTTGCTGCTGCTGCCTTCTAGTTGCTCAACTCACAAGTTGCGTAGGAGCTTAATTTCATCTCATTTATTTCTAGTTCAAGCGTACATTTCCAACTGCTACAGCCTTCTAGATAATCACCGTCTGCCATTTCAAGATGGATTAGCTAGCGACGCTGTCGTAACTCCCTTAGACACCGACACAATACAATATAACCATTCTGACTTTTTTGGCTTGTCCTAGGTAATTTGTACTATGTATGATAATTGTGCTATGTGTACCTGTGCCTAAATAAACTTACTCAACTTTTAAGTTATCCTAGTTTGTATAAATGTATAAGAGCCTGTAAAATCATGTGGAATGAATGAGAATCAAGTTTATTTATCTTAGGAATCCAAGAGAAGCAACCTACATTTTAGTTATTCTAAAACTGGTACAGAAGATCGTCAGAATAGAACGCAAACTTGTGGGATTAACATACGCAGTATTCATCACTGCGTTGACATTATCATTCTCGTTTCTGTTCGCGTACGCAGTACCGTTGTCGTTCCTGTGTTAATATACGCAGTGCCGCTGTTTTCCGTGTTAACATATATAATACTGTTTTCATCCTGAATTAACAGTACCGTTTCTGTATTAATATAAGCAGTACCTTCGTCGTCCCTGGATTAGAGTGGGATAGCGTATGGATAACAACAGGCTGAGAGGATGGTGGAGGAGCTTGGAACAGCAGACAGCAAGTTAGTTTATTTATATCGTGTGCGTGCGTGCGCGCTGAGACTCGACTTGTGATCGAGTCTCAGCTCCTGACCCCGAGTTGCGTGTGTGTGTAAGTTTCTATTCCGTCTGTCTGCCTCTGTCTCATCTATCTCCCCCTCCGTACCAAAGTAGTCCGTCCGCAGCCGTCCCCAACACCTCCCGATCCAACAGCACCTCATACGACCCCACCCTCCCACACATACGCGACTCCTCCCTCTATTTCCCTTCCCCATACATGCTTCCGTCTCACACCACTATTAAAATCACTCACACACTTATGGGCATGAGTGTTTCATATGTCATGTCTGCAATAAGTGTATTTACCCACTGATAGGATAAATCATCCATTAAACATAGACGATACAAGCATCGATCCAATCTAATATTTTCTTAAACACAATATGCAATTGGTTTTAAGCTCAGTTTTTTTAAAGTGGTTTTGAGGGCACATAGATATGGGCTTATATACCTATGTAGTACATTATGTAGATTTAATTTAGGATAGCCCAGCGAATTCCTGGGGAAGCGCTAAACCCCGTTGGAGTCAAACGGAACCTGGGGAATGGGCGGTGATCGTGTTTCATACAAGGAAGGATACCTCCAATTCCTTTGATCAAGAACCTTCAACAAACATCAAGGTAGTCGGGAAGAGTAGCATTCAGATGATGTTTTGATAGATAAATGAAAGATCGTCTATAATTAAATTTCCAATAAAAATTTAAAGAGACGCTAATTTTTTATATAGAATTTGTTATAAACTCAAGAAGGAGCACCAAACAAGTACGTGTGTATTCACCTAGTTATGTCTGAGGGGGTCGATATTCACAGCTCCTGACCCCGCCTCCTGGACATATTAAGGAATACTTACTTCTATTGTGTGAGTGTGAATGCGTGTGTGTGTGGGTTGTGTGCATGTGTGTGTGTGTGTCAGCTATCAATCACTGTCTACATCAGTGGCCAGCAGGGCTCCATCTCAGCAGGCGAGAACAACAGAACTGCATAAGCAGAGTTGCTAGCACACACACACACACACCTTACCCACGACACCACCACCTTAATCCCGCTCAAGAGCTCTTGATTCAATTAACTGGAGCTACCCTGCCATTCCATGGATCAAATTTAATTACTTCCCATTTTTAATTAGCTGTATGACTCCTACAGTCTTACCGCTTCCCCAAAAACAATATAACAAATCAAATCCCAGTGCATAAGAAAAATTATCTTAAGTTTACCTTCCTCGCCTCCAAGTTTTCTTTGATTCAAAACCCAATTATTAATTCAAGGTGCGGCGCTAAACCCGTAGGGGTCACACAGCCCCCCCTCCCGAGGACCGGTAGGTACCACTGTGAATGCGCAATTTTGTTCATTATTCAATAATTCATTACGTACATCTTTTCAGGGAGGTGATGCTGGTGGTGGGCGCTTGTTCCAGGGACCTGGAGCTACTTTTTATATAGATCGAATCAGATTGCTTTGCTTCTCATTACCCCTATGGGTGTAGCGCTCCCAATAACAATAATATAATAAAAACAAATAATATAAAAATAAGTAATAATAATTATAATAATTAAAAGTTCTTTTAAAACCGAAAATAAAACGCAGCAAATATATTTTAATAAGAATAATGTTTGTTAAAATGAAGTTTTTATTATTCAATTTATCCACTTTACTACCAAACAAGCTTATTATTTTTTTACTAAAGTACTTAAAGCCATACATATATCAAAATAAAGAATACGACGTCGTATGTACTGATATCAGTGAGGATACTAAGACAACTCCCACGAGCCCTCCTAGGGATGGTGCCAGAGCCAGAGCTTGCTACTTACTACCTGCAGCTCACAAGACTGTCACTCCCACGAGCCTCCCTGGGGCGGGGCAGATGGTAGACCAGAGGCCTAGCTTCTCCCTACGAGCCCCGTGAGGGCGGGGAATGGAGCTAGGCCTGGGGATAGTTGGTCCCGAAGCTGAGGAGGTACTTGTACCTCCTCCCATGGGAGACGTAGGTCTCAAAACATTCCCAAGACAGGGAGCCGAGGCCGGGTCACCATCTGGAAAAGACCCGGACCGGGAGAGTACCGGCGAATCAAGAACAACAGTGAGGACACTAATGGAGTAACACTCAGGAGACCGTTGAGGAAAGTAACACTCAGGAGACCGTTGAGGAAAGTAGCATCATAGGCAACAGGTGTAGAAATTATCTCCTGGATATAGGTATGGTTGACTAATGGACAACGAAGAGTTTGCAGAAATGGGGAGAAACCCGAGTTGTACATGAATGGTACATAATACCGAAAAGATGAAGAATCAGACATGTGTAACATCTGATTCCAACTAGTGGCCTTATCAATACAAGGACTATATCTGGAGAATGTAGAACTATATACAAAAGATGAGGTAATCAGTCCCTCAGCCTTGGAGTTGGTGAAGAGCACCGTAGTCTTCAAGACTGAGTACCTCATCTTTTGTATATGATTCTTCACATTATGTCTTTATATTGTACTGATAAAGCCACTGGTTGGCGAAGCGTCTACAAATAAAGATACCCAGATGTTCCACATGTGTCTAATTCATCAGAAACCAGAGTGGGGACCCCGTAACAGTGGTGTTCCACAGGGGTCAGTGTTGGATCCTTCGTTGTTCACAAATATACATAAACGACTTAAAGAACAAAAAGGCACAATACCGTGACTGGAACAATACACAAATAACCCGCACATACAAGAAACTTATGACGACGTTTCGGTCCGACTTGGACCATTAACTAGTATGTTAACTAGGAGATAATGCTACAAGTCGGACCGAAACGTCATCAAAGGGTTCCTTTTAGTATGTGCGGGTTATTTGTGTATAAGTGAATTAGATGAGGAACACACAGCAATGTAAACAAATTCCGATGAGGACACAAGAAAACCACAGAATAACTTGGATAGGATGATGATGTCGGAAAAAATGATTGATGCAATTTAATGTAGGCAGATGTAAGGTTCTATTCATGGTAAAAGAAAATAACAACGGCACCTATAAACTGAATAACGTGGATCTCAGTCAAACTGAATATGAAAAAGACATAACTTTTGGAGCAGTAATCTAAAAGCAAGATAACAGTGCATTAGTACTCTCAATATAACGAATAGAATTCTTGGCTTCATATCAAGAAGTATAAATAACAAGAGTCCTCAGGCTATATTTCAACTCTATATAACCTTGATAAAGCCTCATTTAGATTATGCTGTGCAGTTCTGGCCTCCATACAACAGAATGGACATACATGCGCTGGAAAAGATACCGAGAAGGATGGAAGAGAATTATTCTTTGTATCAGAAATCTTTCCTATGAAGATAGATTGTGAACACTAAGTCCGTGTTTTCTGGAAAGGCTGAGATTTAGAGATGGGGGAATATAATTGCTTCAAAATAGGTAAGACAGGTACATGAGTAGGTGTGTGTGTGTGTGTGTGTGTGTGTGTGTGTGTGTGTGTGTGTGTGTGTGTGTGTGTGTTTGTGTGTGTGTGTGTGTGTGTGTGTGTGTGTGTGTGTGTGTGTGTGTGTGTGTGTGCTGGACCTGCCCTGCAAGCAAGTTGTTCCATTCAATTTGGCTGAAGTTAAAATCTTCCCATTACAACATTTTCGTTCCTACACGCCTTAGCAATTTCGTCCAAGAGAAGTTTACCCAATCATTAGGTAACACTTAAAATTAGTGTTTCACGCCCTGCAACACACTGCAGCCATATAGCTTCCATTTCCGTCCCCTCTGTCTTCATATAATTTCTGATGCTACAGTCTAAATTAAATTTCCCTTAACAAACATAGCTACTCCGGGTCCAGTCATGCTGACTCACTGTGGAATAATTAATACCCGTGCTTGAGGTATTCAGAAGTCATGTCTACTGACTAGATCAGATCTCAGTTATTCCAATAATATCTTTATTTTATTTACCCTTAGCTCATCTCCGACAATTATTATTAAATGTACGGGAGTTATTTCCTCACCTCTTAAGATGGCTTGATACAGGTATTAAAATCTGACGTATCCAAAAAAGACAGAACCCATTACTAACAGAACAACAGACAACAGGTGGTGGTACCTGGCTGAAACGGTTGAGTGCACACGTACGTCTCCAGGGATCCAAAAATAAGAATATGAGCAACAGCGGTCCATAAATACCTGTTGCAACAACAACTGTCACCGTGTAGGGGACCAACACCTGCCAGCAACACTGGTGACCATAGACGCCTAAATATTATCATCAAACAGTTTTATTTCTCGTCATTATAAACTTCTTATCCTTTACAACTGCTGGGTTTTACATCAAAAAATATTGAGTACCTTTCCCTCATAAATAAAACGCATTTAAGCGATGCATTGCGATTATTAAACCCCGTTAGTGTGACCTCTGGCATCTGTCCCTGGGATGGTGGGAGGGAGGAATTTGGCAGTTGACAAGGGCAGATCTCTACCAATCAGCTTGGAGAGTTTTTGCGTAAGTAGCGTTCTGATTGGGCCGACTCAGACCCAGGTTAGGCCAATGGTAAGAGTCGATGGTGAGAATGACGCAGTGCGTAACTTGCGTGGTGGATCAGCCTCACACCCTCCACTATGACTTCCTGTCTAGCATAAATACGAAATCAACCTGTTACCGATCGTAGCCGCTAACCTCATTAGCATAACAATAGCAGATTCCTTGACCTGTATTCATCTAGACGACACCATACCAACAGTGTCTCATAAGACACCGTCACTACACACTACACAGTTTTCTGTTATTACTTTGTGAAAGAAAACGTATATTGTTATTGTCGGTATCTTCGCTGGAAAGCGCTAGCTAGTCTGTCAGTACCTTAGAGTACCTGGCGTATAAGAGATAATCAGATTTGACGCAAAGGAAAGGTAGGGTTTCTTAAATTCCTTGGATCAAGAGCCCTTCACCAGCGTCACAATAAGTCACTCTGTCTGACTTTTTTGGGTTATCCTAGGTTCTCTACACATATGCTGCTATGTATGATAATTCTATGTAACTGTATTGTGTATACCTGAATAAATTTACTTACTTACTTACTCCATTTGTTTAAGCTCCCCAGACTCTTGAAGGGAAGAAAACGTAAAGTTAAATGGTTAACTCAAACATTTTTGGATATGTTTTCAATATTCTAGCTCGCTACATTATATAGGTTCAATTATTTCCACAATGGTTTTAGGTAATTTACATTACGCCTGTGATTATTACAAGTATATAAGGATAAACATCATTCACCCTGATGCTAAAGTAAACAATTTCGGATACAACTTATATAGTCCATAGCTCACATCAGCGACATACTACATAGAAAACCCCTTGTTATGCAGAGCATTTCGGGCAAATTAGATTCATTTTATCCCCAGGATGCGGCCCACACCAATCGACTAAAACCCAGGTACCTGTTTTACTGCTAGGTGAACATGGACAGCAGGTGTTTTAAGGAAACACGCTCCAATGTTTCCACCCGTACTGGGGATCTAACCAAGGACCTCAATATGTGAGCTGAATGCACTACCAAAGGTACACATAAGTACAATTATCATACATATCAGCATATATAAATTACCTGGGATAAAGTGACTTATTTCCATTGAGTTCCTTGTAAGTTTACAGAGGCACAAGTCACTGACTTCCAGGCTGATCTAATTTACCACCAAAGTATAACTATAACAATTATGTGTTGTTTGTATTTTCGCAAGTGCTGTTGGAGTGTGAGCAAAGTAACATTTATGAAGGGATTCAGGTAAATCTTTGAAAGAGTGCTAAGAAGCAGGATTGCAAATCACCTGGATTCCCAAAATCTGCACAATCCAGGGCAACATGGGTTCAGGGCAGGTCGCTCCTGCCTCTCACAACTACTGGATCACTATGACATGGCCTTGGATGCACTGGAAGAAAATCAGAATGCAGATGTAATATACACAGACTTTGCAAAAGCATTTGACAAATGCGATCATGGCGTAATAGCCCATAAAATACGTGCTAAAGGAATAACTGGGAAAGTGGGGAGATGGATCTTCAACTTCCTAACAAATCGAACACAAAGAGTAGTGGTCAACAGAGTTAAATCGGAGGCTGCCATAGTGAAGAGCTCTGTTCCACAAGGCACAGTACTCGCCCCCATCTTATTCCTTATCCTCATATCAGACATAAACAGAGATATACACCACAGCACCGTATCATCCTTTGCGGATGATACTAGGATCTGCATGAGGCTGTCATCTGCTGAGGACGCGGTTAACCTCCAAGAAGATATAAACAAAGTTTTCCAGTGGGCCACGGTAAACAATATGATGTTCAATGAGGACAAATTCCAACTACTCCGTTATGGAAAACTGGAGGAGATAATAACTAGAACAGAGTATACTACTGACTCCGGCCATACAATAGAGCGGAAAAATAATGTAAGGGACCTGGGAGTAGTAATGTCTGAGGATCTCACTTTCAAGGATCACAACAGTGCCACGATCGCACGTGCAAAGAAAATGATAGGATGGATAATGAGAACTTTCAAAACGAGAGATGCCAAGCCCATGATGATCCTTTTCAAATCACTTGTTCTCTCTAGGCTGGAATACTGCTGTACATTAACATCTCCATACAAAGCAGGTGAAATCGCAGATCTAGAGAGTGTACAGAGATCCTTTACTGCACGTATAAGTTCTGTCAAGCACCTTAACTACTGGGAACGCTTGAAAGCACTTGACTTGTACTCGTTGGAACGCAGGAGGGAGAGATATATCATAATCTACACTTGGAAAATCTTGGAAGGAATGGTCCCAAATCTGCACACAGAAATCACTCCCTACGAAAGTAAAAGACTGGGCAGGCGATGCAAAATGCCGCCAATAAAAAGTAGGGGCGCCATTGGTACACTAAGAGAAAACACCATAAGTGTCCGGGGCCCAAAACTGTTCAACAGCCTCCCATCAAGCATTAGGGGAATTGCCAATAAACCCCTGACTGCCTTCAAGAGAGCTGGACAGATACCTAAAGTCAGTGCCGGATCAGCCGGGCTGTGGCTCGTACGTCGGACTGCGTGCGGCCAGCAGTAACAGCCTAGTTGATCAGGCCCTGATCCATCGGGAGGCCTGGTCGTGGACCGGGCCGCGGGGGCGTTGATCCCCGGAATAACCTCCAGGTAACCTCCAGGTAGGCCGGACTTGAGTCCTGGAGATGGGAAGTACAGTGCCTGCACTCTGAAGGAGGGGTGTTAATGTTGCAGTTTTATAACTGTAGTGTAAAGCACCCTTCTGGCAAGACAGTGATGGAGTGAATGATGGTGAAAGTTTTTCTTTTTCGGGCCACCCTGCCTTGGTGGGAATCGACCGATGTGTTAATAAAAATAATAAAATAAATACACACCCAAAGGTTCATGTCTCTCAATGTGTCTCAGTTTTCTTTACTTCCTAATTTAGGGATTAAAGTAGTCTTGACTGATGGTAAACAGGTGACATGCATCTTTAAGATAAGACAGATAAGATTTTTAAATATTTAACCTAGGAGAGAGCTAGCCACCCAGGATAACCCCAGAAAGTCAGTGCATCATCGAGGACTGTCTGTCTTATTTCCATTGTGGTCCATCAATCTTGTTCCCCAGGATGCGACTCACAACAGTCGATTAACACCCAGGTACCTATTCACTACTAGGTAAACAGGGGCAACCGGTATAAGTTAACATGTCCAACGTTTCCATCCGCGCCGGGAATCGAACCACGGACACTCAGTATGTAAGCTGAATTCTCTATCAACCAATAAGAATTTAACCCTGTTAACCAATTATCCAATCTGCATATTTCGACTTCCATCTGACGCTGTCTTCAGTGCGGGTCGTTCCTTGCAGATTGTGCACCACGCAGTGAGTGGAGCATCACACTGGTAGGGGCAGAGTGTGGGTTCTTAAGATGCTCGGATGACATCTCAGGGTAGGCTGCCTCTACTGAGTCACGTGAGAATGCTTGGACTATTGTTTTATGAGTGCCCACGGTGTTGTAGTCACCCACCAGGGGTTACTAAATTGTTTGCGGTGGCCTGGTGGCAAAAGCTCTTGCTTCACACGGTGAGGGTCCGGGTTCGATTCGCGGAGAGAATAGAAACATTGGGCGGGTTTCCTTACACCGGTTGTCTATGTTCACCCATCAGTAATAATGGATATCTGGGTGTTAGTCGACTGGTGTGGGTCGCATCCTGGGACAAAATTGACCTAAGTTACCCGAAATGCTCTGCAAAACAAGTGCCTTTCTATATAGTAGTACATCACTGATGTCAGCTAGAACTGTATACCTTGTACATATACTTGTAAAAATAAAGATATTATTATTACTGACTTACAAAGCTCCGCTCTGACAATATGGAGTTACGTCATCGTGTAGCTCTGGAACCAGTCTCTCTGATATTGGGCGTCCCGTAAGTCTGCAAGCATCAGGCAATATAAAATACGCAATGCAGGGGGTTTTATTCATAAAACGTGTTCGATGTGTCCATTATTACTGATGCATGAATGAAAAAAAAAAAACAGCAACAACCAGACTGATCAGAGACTGGGTTGTGCTTGGCTGAAGGAGGACCTGACCTCCACTAATCCCTGCTTGGGTTAAGCGTCTCAAGTAATAAAAAGTTATACAGGAACGCAAGACATCTTGTCAACAAGTGCAGGGTCAATGGTTGCAGCAGTGATGGTATACAAGAGTCGACATTCTATGATTCCACTTAATAAGAACATAAGAACATAAGAACGAAGGAACACTGCAGCAGGCCTACTGGCCCATGTGAGGCAGGTCCAAGTCTCCTACCGGCTTAAGCCAATGCACCCAACCTAGTCAGGTCAGGTCACCTTGACTTAAGGGAGGAACACGGCAACCGACCTGGTAGCACAAGATATCAGGTCCAACTCACACCCACCCACATCCACTCATGTATTTATCCAACCTATTTTTAAAGCTACACAACGTTCTGGCCTCTATCACTGTACTTGGGAGTTTGTTCCACTCATCCACAACTCTATTACCAAACCAGTACTTTCCTATATCCTTCCTGAATCTGAATTTTTCCAACTTAAAACCATTGCTGCGAGTCCTGTCTAGGCTAGATATTTTCAGCACACTATTTACATCCCCTTTATTTATTCCTGTCTTCCATTTATACGCCTCAATCATATCCCCCCTAATTCTACGTCTTTCTAGAGAGTGAAGATTCAGGGCCCTTAGTCTATCCTCATAAGGAAGATTTCCGATACATGGGATCAACTTTGTCATCCTCCTTTGTACATTTTCCAGAGCATTTATATCCATTCTATAATACGGTGACCAAAACTGTGCAGCATAAGCTAAATGAGGCCTAACCAAGGACATATAGAGTTGAAGAACAACCTGAGGACTCCTATTATTTATGCTTCTTGATATGAAGCCAAGGATTCTATTAGCTTTATTGCGAACACTTATGCACTGTTGTCTTGGTTTCAGATTACTGCTAACCAGAACTCCTAAATCTTTTTCGCAATCCGTAATATTAAGATCTACATTATTTAGTTTATATGTGGCATGGTTATTGTCCTGTCCAACATTTAGAACTTTGCATTTGTCAATATTAAACTGCATCTGCCACTTCTCCGACCACTGCATCAGTCTATTAATGTATTAGCAGTGATGGTGCTACATGAATTAATGCCCTATAGTTTCAGTCAATGGTATTAGCAGTGATGGTATTACACGAGTTAACTCGCTAGCCTATAGTTGCAAACTTACGGTACACATTGTACATTTTACAGGTGTAATCGAATCAAGATGCATCTGGGTCTAAAACGTGAATTTGTATTCCTTGAGAGCAGCTGAGGTGTGAGCGATGGCTGTCACAGAGAATGCTGCCCTCTGGTTTATAACCACGGGGACGCGCTAAGCTAGTTATACAACTAGTGAAGAATGTAAGGTAATCAAATCTGAGCCATGGAAGGGAGGGTAGATTTAATAACCTGGATCAGAAGCCTTTCACCAGCATCGTGGCACCAATCCCTCCAAAGGCATCTTGGTTGAATATGTTTTATTCTTCTGGCTTACTGGAGGATTGTTTACATCAGCGTTGAGGATTTGCTGTGTTTTAAAGTCATCCGCACAAGATGTTATGAATCTTTTAAGTGTAGACTTAGTTGTAGAAACGTTCATTGCGTGTCTTGCCAACGACTACGTGATTTCTTTTTGACGACCATTGCTATACTCACTACCATTCTGCATTAAGAACATAAATAAGGAACACTGAAACAGGCCTGTTGACCCATACTGGGAAAGATCATATCAAGTCCAACCCATTAACAAAAACATTTGCTCACCCGATTTTCAGAGGTACCCAAGTAATAAACACAATACACTGGCAGCTAGTTGGTTGGTTAAGTGGGTTTGAAGTCTATCAACTGCACGAGAGACAATAAAATGCTGCATGTTATCTGTTCACCACCAGTCGAGAATAATACCCGAAGTAATGATTAGAACAAACTCTCAGTATATTCTGTATACCCTAAGAAACATACACGTCTCAGTACATACTGAGAAACATACATGTCTCAGTACATACTGAGAAACATACATGTCTCAGTACATACTGAGAAACATACATGTCTCAGTACATACTGAGAAACATACATGTCTCAGTACATACTGAGAAACATACATGTCTCAGTACATACTGAGAAACATACATGTCTCAGTACATACTGAGAAACATACACGTCTCAGTACATACTGAGAAACATACACGTCTCAGTACATACTGAGAAACATACACGTCTCAGTACATACTGAGAAACATACACTTCAGCATGTATCCTGTGTGAATCGTAACTTTTAAATTCTATTGTTAAATACCTGTCTTACTAGTCCCTGTTAATACATATTAACAGGGACTAGTTAACCTGTTAACTAGTCCCTTTTAATATGCATTGAATACAAACTCATCTTCTGAATGTTAAATACACTTTTAACCGCAAATTTTATATAAGGTCAAATTATTTTAATTATTAAATAAGTTAGGTTAGAGTAAATAACTCCGTCATGAAACAAGTATTGACTAAAAATTCGAGCAAATACAGCATAATTATCATCTATATGTTTTTCATTTAATATAAATCTTTCAACCAACAAATTCCCGAAATCAATCAAAATTTGGCTCCAAATTCCAGTAGAATGGTGGGTTGCTCCATGTTTTGTTTACGTCACAGTGCAGATAGCCAATCAATGTCGCAGAAATACTCCAGGAACTACTACGTCATAACCTGTGCAACCAATCACAATGTTGTGCTTTCCCTGGAATGTTTACGTCATGCTCCAAACGGCCAATCCACAGTCAAGAAAATGTCGCAAACTGGACAACCAATCACAGCCGTGTAACCGTTCCAGGAATCTCAACGTCATAAACCAGACAACCAATCACGACCGTGGAAGTTATTCCAGGAGCCTCGACGTCATAAACCAAACAACCAATCACATTCAAGGAAATATTCTAAAGACCCTTACCTCACACAGCTGCCAACCAATGGCAATCTGCCGAAAATTCCTAGAATCGATTTTCTGAAATCCAGATCTGGAATTACGCTTGCCTACTTTCATTCCAGGAATGTCAAAAACATCCAACAGGAAAACATAAGAGGAGACTTTAGTTAGTCCTGGAAGTCATAGAAAACGGAGACCAAAACCAGAGAAAAGGTTGCCCAAAATTCTATTAAAAGCAGTTTAAAACCTTCATAAAATTTCCAGTCTCAACTATAAACTTCCGGTGGGGACGGAACAATCACACAGCGTCGAAAACCACACAAAAATTCCCTAAAATGAGGGAGAATCTGGTCTAAAATAAGACAAAAAAAATGATACGCACTGGCCGGTGGTTATTGATTGGTCAACGAGAAACGCGCCTGACCAATCACGTTCCAGCACTGTGTCAACAATTGAATTGTGTATTGACTTAATGTAATATGATCTATGTACGCATTCTTGCCATAATATATATATATATATATATATATATATATATATATATATATATATATATATATATATATATATATATATAATTGATTTCCCAAGTCAAGTTCGTTCTTAAGAAAACAGAAGAATGAAATCAAGAAAGAAATATGAAGACAATGAAGGAAACTGAGGGAGAGTGAAACAAGAAAATAAAGATTTGGTAAACAATTCATGAGTAAAAATAAATGAATCCTGAGCATGGGGAAGCGCTAAATCCGTCGGGGGGTCATATGGCGTCTGTGGACTGGGAGGTTATCAGGTTAGAGGGAAGGGAACGAAGTAACTCAAATAATTATCATTATAATTTGAATAAAACTAATATTATTCAAATCATCAAGAGAAATAATAATAATAATGTACACTCGTAAATAAAAGGAGCTAAAAATCCGGCTACAGCCGGACAAGTGAGGGGAAGTTCCCCCTGTGTGTGTGTGTGTGTGTGTGTGTGTGTGACGGTAGTCAATGAAGGAACTGCAACCCAGGACCCTCCCCAGGGTGAGGGGACTGCAGACCAGGACCCTCCCCAGGGTGAGGGGACTGCAGCCCACTGGTTGAGGGGACAGCCCAGGAACAGCCCAGGACCCTCCCCAGGGTGAGGGGACTGCAGCCCAGGACCCTCCCCAGGGTGAGGGGACTGCAGCCCAGGAACCTCCCCAGGGTGAGGGGACTGCAGCCCAGGAACCTCCCCAGGGTGAGGGGACTGCAGCCCAGGACCCTCCCCAGGGTGAGGGGACTGCAGCCCAGGAACCTCCCCAGGGTGAGGGGACTGCAGCCCAGGACCCTCCCCAGGGTGAGGGGACTGCAGACCAAGAACCTCCCCAGGGTGAGGGGACTGAAGACCAGGACCCACTCCAGGGTGAGGGGACTGCAGACCAAGAACCTCCCCAGGGTGAGGGGACTGAAGACCAGGACCCACTCCAGGGTGAGGGGACTGCAGACCTGGACCTACCCCAGGGGGAGGGGACTGCAGCCCAGGACCCATCCCAGGGTGAAGGATGAGTCCTAGTCTGCAGGTGGAGGGGTAAGCCAGTGGAAGGCCTCGGTCAGATGACCAAAAACTCCAGCTGTGGGTCATCATATGACTGAGACCCGCGTCAGTAAATACTTGTCTTGTTTCCAGACAAACATCATATCTACCTACCCAATAAAATCAAACAATTTGAGTCTGGAGGAAGTAAATGTGTTTAGATATCTGGGGGCGGACTTGTTTGCAGATGAAGTGAAGCAGAGAACCGACGAGGGCAAAAGATGGGTGGTGCATTAAGGCATCTATGGAGACAAAGAACCTTAACCATGGAGGCGTATCAATTAACAGGAATGTACCAGACTATAGCGGTAGCAACACTGTTGCATAGGTGTGAAGCATGAAATTTAAACGTTGCGGATCAAGATCAAACGTTCCTCTTTTGAACGAAGGAGCTTCCCTTCAGGGCCCGAGACATGACAGTGTTGACATTTCTCTCTCTCTCTCTCTCTCTCTCTCTCTCTCTCTCTCTCTCTCTCTCTCTCTCTCACACACACACACACACACACACACACTCACAGTGTAGATAGCGAAAGATAAAGTTGAAGAAAAACGGGGAGAAAGTTTGTGGATAAGGGAGTAGTGAAGTGAGGGGAGAGAGTAGTGGAGAGGGTGAGGGGAGAGGGTGAGGGGAGAGAGTGAGGGGAGAGAGTGGTGGAGACGATGAGGGAAGAGAGTAGTGGAGAGGTGAGGGGGAGAGTAGTGGAGAGGGTAGGGAGGGAAGACAAGAGAGGGGAATGTGGGGGGCATATGTGTGGGTAGGAAGGGGGGGGGGCAGGAGTGATCAGTCGTGCGTATGAATGAGCGTGTGAGGGGAAGTGGAGGTAGTAGTGTTGAGTGGGGGCGGTGATTCAACAGGTGGTGGTGGTGGTGGGGTGAATGGCAGTGGGCAGGGAGGGGAGAGTGCACGAGGACGCCATAAGCCACGGGTGTTCCCCTCTCTCGACCCCTCGAACACGCACACCCTTCTGAGCAACGGCTACTCTTATGAAATGCGCAACAATGCAAGCGTACAAGCGTATGGTGGTTCCTTTGTACTAATAAAACGCTCTTTGCTATAACTCACTAATAAGACACGTGTGAAACACCTGGGTATCTTTATTATGGAGACGGTTCGCCAACCAGTGGCTGTATAACTGTTATATTACGAATAATGCTTGCAGAGGGTGGAAGACGTCGAGTAGTTTGAAGGTGATCAGTCCCTTACCTTGACAGGAAGTGGTCAGTCCTTCAGTCTTGATACCATAATTTTTAAAAGGGTGGAGGGGCAAGCCAGCGGAAGGCCTCGGTCAGATGACCAAAAGCTCCAGCTGCGGGTTATCATATGACTAAGACCCGCCAGGAACACTTGTCCCGTTTCCTGACATTATACCTACCTACGTCATTCTTGATAAATCTATTAAGTCATTCTCTAACTTCTACTCAAGTCACTCTTCTAGCATCCACTTAAGTCATCCCATAACAATGTATATATTCCTAGGTTGTCCTGGTGTGTCCTGCGTCAGGGAAAACATCTGACTCTCGTTTCGAAGTCGTATAAGTAGTCAGTGATTGACTCTTCTGGGTTATACTAGGTTACATCTACATAATGTGCTTTATATGTATGTACGCAGCATCTGTTTGCCCTCACAATCATTGTATGGAATTGTACTAATCTTCGGAAACCAATTTATACAGTTTAAATCACTCGTATACGGGATATAATCACTGCCTCTCGGTATATATATTCTAGAGGTCACTTTCATTTGTTTTAAAAGGATGTAAGTATGACTGGTGATGTACAGGCCACGTGCAGCCTTCATGACTCTTATGCAGTCAATAGGCTTTAAACCCCTTTAACTTGAAATGCTCAGAAGGCTGTGTATCCAAAGGGCTTTCTCATTATTGTATATTTTGTATAACCAGGAATTCGAAATAACCTAAATCTCAATCTAAATCTAACCTACCACTGGCGAGGCCTGGTCTCAGACCGAGCCGCGGGGGCGTTGACCCCCCGAACCTTCTCCCGGTATACTTCACACCTCCCCACCATGCTTTAAGTATCTAGGCGCTGGGCGACCCCCCACCCCCACCCCACCGCCCTCTAATTATAGCAATTAAAAATAACTGAAAAGCTGATGAATTATGTTCATGAAACTAGTAATGCCTTTGTGGTTCGTTGGTTGCATGTTACCTGGATTACCTGGAGGTTATTCCGGGGATCAACGCCCCCGCGGCCCGGTCCATGACCAGTCAAGAATACTTTAATACAAAAAAATAGGGATTAAAGTAAACTCAGTGTATACATACTGTAGAGGATATACATACTGACAGGATATACACACCTCAGTGTATATATATCCTGTCAGCATTATTTATAGGTCAAAGGATCCGCACAATGGTGATATATTTAAATTCATTAGAAATCGAATTTCAGAATTTAAAATTACTAGCATCGTGCTAAAGCCTCAAACCCACAGGAGTCATACAGCAGCTTGGGAATGGGAGGCAATCAGGTTCGATCTACGGAAGGGGAATGGGTCTTCACGTAACACGTGTGGGCCCACAGTGGGCGGATGTGGGTACATCAACCCAACCTTGTGTGGCGCTGTTGCACAACTTCCTGTTCTGAGGGAAACCCGGCGGCCATACTGACAAGGGGAAAAGCAGAAGGAAAGTCAGGGAAAACTGAGAGAGCGACACTTAGAGAGACGACTGAGGTGAAGAAGGTGGTGTTGGTACCCCGAGGACTACCTAAGGATACCCACCAAGGCCACCTTAGGACACTACCACAGAAAACGCAACACTCAACGCTATCACAGAAAACGTTGAAGGTCATTGAGTATATAAAGAGGAACTACTCTAAAATGCGTATACTTTTTCACGCATACACACTAAAGATAATATTTGTTTTCCGGACATAACATACAAGATTTTATTTGCAATAATATTGAAGTCACATACGTTATACGCATAAGAAGAAGGTAAATTATGTACATTATATACAAATAAGGCACATTAGTGGTAATAACATGGGGTGGTAATATCTATGGGCCCGTATTTTCCTCTAATGACTTTAATCCCCATACATGGTAGAATAGACACAACAGCACACCATAAAACACTGGTCAGTGTAGTGGCCTGTTGGTCAGATCACAGGATAAGTGTCTCCTGATACGGGCCTATATCAGATGGTGACCTGTATCAGGTTACTCATCCGCTGGTCTATACCAGTTAGGTCCCAGGTACCATCTACAACACCAGGGATTACTACCTAGTAGTGTTCTAAGATGTTATCCACAGCATAACTTTATTTAAGGTCAAACTGGTGATTTTATCCACACGCAGAATCACACACTCCATAATAGATAAAGACGCAAGCCCAGTTCATTTACTGAAGAATGTTTCGCCACGAGTAGCTTCTTGGGACTGAATAAGACGCTCTTAGCGAAACATCTCAATAACTGTCTTGAACAATGTACGTGTGTCTATGTCTACCTGCTGTGGCTATCACTACACCTCCTCTGAAGCTCGAAAAAAAAAAAAGTTTTAAAGAAATTCAATTTCTAAAACAGTCTCGTCTAAGTTCAGATGTCAATTTAAGAATCTTTGGAAAAAGATGAGGAAGGTAGAACTTAGATCCTAGAATCTAAGAGAATTAGATCTTTGCCTTGAAGAATGATCACATTCATGGACAAACGATAAACCCAGGGTAATTACCCGCCTCCCGGGTAATGGAGGGTAATCAGGTTTGATCAAGGGGAAGCGAAAGCCGTTCGAATTCCTTGAATCAAAAGGTCTTCACAAGCATCAAAGAACCCTCTTGAAAGGGAAAAATGGTCAAAAATCGACGTCTGAAAAAGCTATTAATACTGAAAGGGCATCAACTATCTCACTGGTGTCACCAGTTTCACTCACAATCGAAATGCCGAATAAGTAAAATTGGTCAATTAGCAAGAACTCATTTAAAATTAAGTCCTTTCTAAAATTTTCTTTCATACGTTTAATATATATATATCTCATTTATGCTAATGTAAAAATTAATAATTTGTACCAAAAGAACCTTCCAAAACTTACCTGACCTTATTCTAACAAGCGCAATTTAATTTAACCTAATCCAACTAAATATATTTTAGATAAGTTTACAATAATTTAATAATAAACAAACACAATAAAACATTTTTTTTCGTTTGGTTCAGAATGAGGCCTGGTCACAGACCGGGCCGCGGGGGCGTTGTCCCCCGAACCCTCTCCAGGTATACGCAAATTTTCGCTTGCCTTATTCGGCAAGAAGAGCGTTAAAACCATACCCCCGGCCGGGATGGTTTATTTGCAATCGTGTCATTACGATTTCTTGAGTCAAGAAGAGCGTTACTATTTAAGCAAAAATAGCAAGTGTTACCTATATGGCACAACTTTATATACCAGGGCAGCTAGTTTTCTGTTCCGGCGAATAATTTTAACTTACATTATCATAATGTGTTAGTAAAACACACATGCTTTAACGTACACGTAAAAAAAATGACTTCAAAAGCGTCAAAATCCCCTGCAAAACACAAACGCGACTGTTTACAAATCGGCCAGATATACGCACATCTTGTGCCTCTAAGGTGCGTAAAACCCAGAGATTAGTTGCGTATAACTGCGTCTTATGTGTCGCTGTTGGTAGCCCTGAGGTTTAGCCGCAGTGTCGGATAATCCTAGGCATGAGAGGGAGACAACCCTGCCACACACACGATAACTAACCACATATACTTCTCAAATTCGTCTCTAAATACCAATTATCTACAATATTTACGTATTTAAACATTACTAGGCGTCATTTCCACATATTTTGCTACGAGGAACTTGGATTCATTTTCATATGAACGTTTGAAAAGAGTCAATAATAAAGTTAAGTCATCGTACTCACCTTGAGCTGCATCCTCGTTACCTAAATTCCGTATATGGATGAAAAGTTGAGCGCTGATTGGTGAATGGCCAGAGCTAATCTCTTGACGTCATCAAGATGCCTCAATACGGGTTCTGATTGGCTGCCTTCCCAAGATGGCTCATGATCCCTACATACGCCAAGTCTTTATCATCTTGGGAAGAAATAAAATATATATTTAACAGGCGCCACAAACATTTCTTAAGAATAAAAAATATAAAAATTAATCGTGTCGACTCTCGACACAAGATAAAAATGTACATAAATCGGAAAAGACAAAATAGTATCGTTTATATCTACGTAGACACAATTTTTGCCACAATTTTCAACTCAAATGAACTATATATATGTAAAATAAACGCCCGTCAACCAGTGTATCCGGTTTCCCACAGAATACATCATCTCACAACTCTTATCCTGAAGAGTGAAAGTAAAAAACAACAATTTCTCGCTGTATATATGAATTTATATAAAAACCCAGAGGATAATATTAGTGTTAAGTGGCAACTGAACACAGACGTCAAGAAACAATGTTGCCAACACAACTTTGTGTACAAGAAACCCCACTTTTTCACAATTATGAAGCTTTATATAGGTGAAAAACCCCTTTGGATAAGTATAATGAACCATTAAGGCCACATATGTATTATATATAAATGAATATAGGTGGTTATTAGAGGTAAATAATGAGAAAATATAGAGTGGGAGAACCAGGGAGTGGAATGTGTCTAGGAAGAGAGAGTTATGGAGTTCTGTCTAGGTAGGAATCATTTGCTCCTCGGTGAGTTAGTGAGTGAATGGTGAGTGGTGAGTGAGAGAGAGACTAGACACGCCAAACAAACACCCAAACACCCATTAAGGTGTGAGCAGCCATACAGCATCGCAGATGTATATAAAAAAAAAAAAAAACGAGATGTCTCCTGGATGCTGCCTCAACACTCCACCTCTCTCTCCTACCAACCATAATATATATATATATATATATATATATATATATATATATATATATATATATATATATATATATATATATATATATATATATATATATATCATGAAAAATGGCACTCTAGTTTACAAGATACATACATATATGGTAAAACAAAAAACAAAAAAAATCCTTTTTTTTTCAAAACCGGCAGGTATGTCTCTCCAGTCAGTCTCTCTCTCTCTCTCTCTCTCTCTCTCTCTCTCTCTCTCTCTCTCCCAGCCTAATTTTAAAAGTCATTCTTACGTTGAAATTAAGTAAAAATCGGCAAAAATAACAGGTGACTATTTTTTTTTGCTACTACACTGGGTAACTCTCCCCCAAGGTAGAGTAACCCTTCAGAAAAGGAAGCACATTAACCATCATTCGTTTAATAGCTGTCTTGCCAGAAGAGTGTGCAAACGTCATCATCAACAATTATATTATTATTATTATTAGGGGTTTCGGACCACCATAGACCATCATCAAACTTTTAAATTGTGTGTAAAAAGTGGATTGTTCCAGTCACAGTATTGTGGGTTGTGAACTGTTCCAGCCAGTCAGAATCGATCCCTGGAGAGAAAGGATAGCTCCATTTCCTTGGCTCAAGAGCACTTCACCGGCATCAAGGCCTCCCCTTCTCGAAGGGAGATTTTAGCGTAATTAAAAGATGCTACGAGTAACATTTCCTCTCCAAAAGACGTTTTAGTCCTAGTGTCTGCTAAGTTACTGACCTAATAAAGGTCTACTGCACAGTGCGAGACGTCGCCTCTCTTTTGTACAAAACGTGTGGGAAAAACGTAGTAAAGCCAACGTCACGGTACGTTTTAATTAATTAATAATAATAATAATATTAATAATTAATAATTTGACACAAAAATCCACCTCTATGCCAGACACTTCGGGTTGACTGGAAATCTCATTCAACTGATATGTAATCTCCGTCAACTGAAACGTAATCCCTTCACTTGAAATGTAATCCCCCTCAACTGAAATATAATCATTCACGAGTGAAATGTAACCCCCTCTCATTTGAAATGCAATCGCCTTCAACAGAAATGTAATCCCCAACTGAAATGTAATCCTCAACTGAAATGAAACTCCCTTAAACTGAAATGAAATCTCCCTCATATGAAATGAAATCGCCTTTACTTGTAATGTAATCCCCCTCAATTGAAATGTAACCTCCTCAATTGAAATGTAGTCACCATCAAGTGAAATGTAATCCCCTCAATTGAAATGTAACCTCCTCAATTGAAATGTAATCACCCTCAAGTGAAATGTAATCCCCTCAATTGAAATGTAACCTCCTCAATTGAAATGTAATCACCCTCAAGTGAAATGTAATCCCCTCAATTGAAATGTAACCTCCTCAATTGAAATGTAATCACCCTCAAGTGAAATGTAATCCCCCTCAATTGAAATGTAACCTCCTCAATTGAAATGTAATCACCCTCAAGTGAAATGTAATCCCCTCAATTGAAATGAAATAAAGAAACTGGAATGAAATCCCCCTCATTATACACGTGTTGTCAATCACTCAATTCCTCAGTAAATCTTGCGTAAAAGATCTCACTACAAATCCCCTCTGATCCCCGGTAATCTCCGTTAATCCACTTGGAACTCAACCTTCTCACCTCAGGGCACCAGCGGAAAAGTCTTTGTCTTCTTTGTCACCTCTATGCACTCTCCCACCCCACTCCTCTTTCTTTTTTTTGCTCTAAGTCACTTTTTTTTTATCACCCCCTTCATTTCCTCCCCATGTCAATCACACCTATGCAATTGCAATGTGTCGACGCGGCTGCAGACTACACTATTGCAAATGGCCTATTTTCTTGTTCTTTTTTTTTGCGTTTGCTGCCACCTTGCCTGTCGTCAATGGTGTTCCCGTAGCCGTGTGACTGCAGCTGCAGTATGGAGTCAGTACCCGCCAGCCGCTGCATTATTGTAGCGTTCAGGGGCGATGGGGCGCCTGACAGATGTTGCAAACGCATCAGTATCTTGGGTGCAGGTTATGAACCTTGAAAACTTCAGTGTTCCACTACGTCAGGTTCAACTACTCTCAAACCCTTCCCTTACTACCATTATCCTCACTTAAGTTCTGAACCTTGAGACTCCCATAAGGTTCATAACTTCAATTTAACTTTATTCCCTCACTTCTCACTCTTACTACTCAGGTATGGAGAAGTGCTAAACCCATAAAAGCCTTTGGAGTTTGGAGATATTGAGCCTCTATCAGAGGGGTTGCTTTAGTTCCTTGAATGAAGAGCCCTTGGAAATACATCATAGTGACAGTAATCTAGACTAGTCCAATAAAGAGAGTGTGGCTTATTTCTCTCTAGGGTCGCTAGGTCCTGCCCCAGGATGCGACCCACAATAGTCAGGTACTTATTCACTGCTAGGTAACAGGGGCAGTAGGTATCAGGAGACTTGCTCATACGTCCTGCCTCGTAGTGGGGGTCAGCTCCACGTTCTCTCGTGTGTCTGTGTGTGCTCTGAGCACCACAGTAATAATGTATATTATATACCCTAAGCCTAAATAAAACTCCTTATTAATGGTACACAATACCAACAAGTAGATATAAAAAAAAAAAGACAAAACTTCCACACTTTGGTATTTTTATTACCTTCACAAGAAGTTTCCCGAGTCGAATACAGAATAATACAACACTGGAGATAGTAGTTTTATATTCGCCTGTATTCGACTGAAGAAACTCGTGCAGGCGAATGACAATAAATGTACCCGTGTTGCCAATTAATCAAATTCTTTAAAATGTATAGTCTACCCATTTACACAGTCGGCCGCGTTTTCTATGTCGTGACTGTCGTTATATCATAGAAGACTATTAGCTTTGTAGGGGTAACTTAACTTCATAGTAACTGTCTTGGTGCCTACTTTAGTATCTTTACTTCTACCAGTACATGTACAAGGTATGCAGACCATAGCTGACATCAATGACATACTACTATATAGAAAGCCGCTTGTTATGCTGAGCATTTCCCGCAAATTAGGTCAATTTTGTCCCAGGATGCGACCCACACCAGTCCACTAACACCCAGGTACCATTTTACTGATGGGGGAACATAGACAACCGGTGTAAAGAAACACGTCCAATGCTTCAACCCTTGACGGGAATCGAACCCGGACACCTCACCGTGTGAAGCAAGAGCCTCACACCGTACAAATGTTGTGTGTGTGTGTGTGTGTGTGTGTGTGTGTGTGTGTGTGTGTGTGTGTGTGTGTGTGTGTGTGTGTGTGTGTGTGTGTGTGTGTGTGTGTGTGTGTGTGTGTATGTACTCACCTAATTGTGGTTGCAGGGGTCGAGACTCAGCTCCTGGCCCCTGTGTGTATGTGTGCTTACTTATATGTGGTTGAAGAGGTCGAATCACAGTTCCTATATGTGTACGTATGGTAATGCACGTGAATGCATAGCACACCCTAATAAGTAGACATGTGGCTCCTGAAGTCGATGACAGCATAACCCGGCCTGTTCCTCCCTCCCTCTCTCTCTCTCTCTCTCTCTCTCTCACACACACACACACACACACACACACACACACACACACACACACACACACACACACACACACACACACACACACACACACACACACACACAAAACACCCTGGCCACTAAGCTACCTTACTAAAGATCATATCACGACTACCTCTTCCCCCACCCTACTCCAATCCTCTTGTGACACACTTATCTACACTTTCCTTTCCGCTTCTTCTCTCCCTTGCCCACTTTCTTTCATCGAGGTTCATCATCCCTCCCTGATATGCATATGGGAAGGAGAGACGGGAGGCGGAAGAAAGCTGGAAAGAAAAAACTCTCCAGCAAGGGAAAAAAAAACCATGGCTGGGAAAATTCTGGAGAGCACTGCGGGTGTGCAGAGGGAAATAAAAGACACTAGAAATGCGTAAAGCAGGGAAAAAATGAAAATAGTGAACTGAATAGCGAAGTTACATTTATATAACCATACGATTGGCTGTTTAGATGGTAGTTACTTTTTTTCTCTATCCCTACAACAAAATCGAATGAGTTAGGTTTGGGTTGTTAGTTATTAGGTCTATTCACTGTAAAAAAAAAAAAGTGTTAAGCCTGCCTCCACTGCTTTCTCGTTTATGTCAATCCCCTTCCTGATCACCCTTGAGTTAAGTCAGTTTATTTAGGTACAGGTACACGTAAGTACAATTATCATACATAGCAACATATGTGCATCATATGTTGGTAGAATTACCGACAATATGTTAGGTAAAAGGACAGGCGCATCTAATGTGACATTTTATTGTGGCAATGTTTCTCTGGAGAGCGAAATGTTGCCACAATAAAATGCCACGTTAGTTACACCTGTGTCATTTTACCTAACACATGTGCAGATTATCTAGGATAACACAAAAGACTGACATTCTTATGACTAGTCATAGTCTCTAACTTCTAACAGTGCCCTCGTGTACGTGTTTCCCGCCTCCCCAGCAACTCATCCAGACACCAGTCATTGGCAATACTTCAGTGTCTAAAATGGGGATTAGCGGAAACGCAGTGCATAAACACATCGTATACACGCAAAGATACACACCCGTCAGTGTATATACGAGTACACTGATACACACACCTCCAAGAACATACACCCTAGATCAAGAGCCCTATACCAGCATCCAGACACCGCCTTCTTATTCACAGTACAGTGAATTAGAAGTCTACAGAACATAGTTTATTAAATAATCATATCATTAATGTCTCTCAAGAGATGTATATTACCCCTAAAGTTGTTTACATACGCATCCATTTAATTTCAAAAGAGCGCCATTAAACCCATCGCCCGTCATAACTCATATGAGTTGGGTCTTAATGGCGTCAAATCGTCTTGACATTATATTGTAGCGGTTGAACATGTGGAATGGGAGGCTTTTAGCCTCAGGGGAGGGGAGACATGAGGTGGAAAGGTGGGAAGGGACAGGTGGACAAAGAGGAAAGGAAATACGAGTGTTACAGTATGCGAGGCTTGCAACGAGGCGTGCAAGGGGGACAGGCGATTACCCTCGTGCAATGTTGCAGGAGGAGATGTAGGTAGGAAGAGGATGGGTGGTGTTGCAGGGTAGGTGGTGAGGTAGTGTGATGTTGCGGTTGTAGTTGTGATAGTCGTAGCTGCAGGAGCATCCTAGCAAGTAGCACTTCCCTCACTGCTTAATGCTACATGCACCCTGCAGGAGCATCCTAGCAAGTAGCACTTCCCTCACTGCTTAATGCTACATGCACCCTGCAGGAGCATCCTAGCAAGTAGCACTTCCCTTACTGCTTAATGCTACATGCACCCTGCAGGAGCATCCTAGCAAGTAGCACTTCCCAAGCTACATGCAACATTCAACCTAGAAAAAAAAAACTCTACATTGTATTCGTGTTGCATTCCGCATTCACATCCCTGCCACCATTGCTGACTTCGGCTACGTTAGTTGACTAAACCCCACTAGGTCATGTTAAATTTAAACCGTACTCTACATATTCCTTACGAAATCTTCACATTGACATTAAGTAAATGCTGTTAATTGGTTTAGGGCATGGGGCGAATTAAGTGATAATAGACGCCGATGTCGAAATCATACATCCGAACAGCATGCAAAACTGCTGCTACCCACTGGGTGGGATAAGGCCAACGTAGTTGCATTTCTATGAAAACCCTGCAAACAATGTTATCTACAAGGGTCTGCATATGCATAGGACCTCCCTTCGTGTCCTGGGAGAGAGAGGGACGAGACGAGGAAGCGAGAAAAAAAGCGTACTAAAAAAGCCGAGAAAGGCTGACAAAAGATCTGCAGGAACAAACAGAAAACGGATTTTTTTAGTCTCCCCAATGAAAAGAAAATGAAGCGATGACTGAAGTAAAAATGCAAATGGGGTTAACTTTTTTCTCTTTTTATGAAAGGTTGAGAATGTTGAAGGTTGCATAGAGATTGTGGTAAGGGTTATGCTTGTTATAACACGGGCGAAACCACAAGCTCAGGCCATCATTATATAATTTTATATTTAGCAACAGCAGACTCCTGGGCACCTATAATAATAATAATAATAATAATAATAATAATAATAATAATAATAATATCTTTATTTCTAATAGTACAAGGTACACAGACCGTAGCTGACATCAATGACAAACTTCTATATAGAAAGTTCCTTGTAATGCAGAGCATTTCTCGCAAATTGGGTCAATTTTGTCCCCAGGATGCGACCCACACCAGTCGACTAATACCCAGGTACTTATTTACTGCTAGGTGAACACTAGACAGCAGGTGTCTTAAGAAAACACATCCTAGTATTTTCCAGCCGTACCGGGGCATCGAACCCCAGACTTCGGTGTATGAATTATGGGGTTTAAACACTATCGGCTACACTAGGGTCACTAAGGCTACACGGAATCTGTTCCCACCTCTCAGTGTATATATATCCCGCGCTTGTTAATGGTTATATCTATGAAAATTTTTTAAAGGGTTGTTGGGGTAAGCCAACGGAAGGCCTCAGTCAGACGACCAAAATCTCCAGCTGTGGGTCATCTAAGATCAGAGTCAGGAAATACTTGTTCTGTTTCCTGACAATTATTATTATTATAATCAAGGGGAAGCGCTAAACCCGTAGGATTATACAGCGGGGGGGGGATATGGAAGGCATTCAGGCTTAATTCGGGGAACTGGAGCACAAATCCAATTCCCTAAATCAAGAGCCCCTCACCAACATCAAGGAACCTTCCCTGAGGGGAGTTTCCTGACAAACCTTACCTTACCTGGAGAGAGTTCCGGGGTTTTATATATCAGGAAACGGGACAAGTGTTTCATAGAAGGGTCGTAATGATTTAGATCACCCAAACGCGCAAGTTACGCAAGCTTTGTTTGACCAAGTATTTCCTGACGTGGGTCTTAGTCATAGGATGATATAAACGTGTTCACCTGTTTTAAAACCCGAGAGAACAGATGCATGCCCGGGCGGAAAGATCCGAGCTACAAGGATACATACCTTATGGCGCACTCTTGCCAAATCGGGCAATTTTCCTCGCTATTCGCGGGTCGGGTGTTGCGCGAATCTTGCCTCACCCACCAGTCTGTCTGTCTACCTTAATATATATTCCATTTTGCGTAAAAAATAAAAATCTGTCTCTCATATATATGTCGTGCCGAATATGTAAAATTGGTCAATTAGCAAGAACTCATTAAAAATTTCTCTTATACGTTTAAAAATATATTTTTTTATTAATGTTAATGTAAAAAAAAATAATTTCGCTCCAAAAGAATCTTAGAAAACTTACCTAACCTTATTATAACAAGAACAATTTATTTTAGCCTAACCCAACTAAATATATTTAAGATTTGTTTACAATACTTTAATACTAAACAAACAGTGAAATATATTTTTTTCGTTAGGTTCAGAATGATTTTGTCGAAATTATTGCATACACAAATTTTCGCTTGTCCTATATGGCAAGATGAGCGTTGCTATTTAAGCCAAGATCGCAAGTTCTGCCTATTCGGCACGACATATATATATTATATATAAAATAAAGGGAGGTACCACGTCTGGAACTGGAATGGGGACTCTCATCCTCAGAGAAGACAATAAACGTACCTCACCTGGAGTATATTATTTATAAATTTGAGATATTTAAGTGGATAGGTTGTGGAAGATGGAAGGTTGTGAGGCTCTGGGAGCCACTATGGTCGTAGCAGCACAACCCAGGTAAACTAAACAATAACTTACTTACTTATTTGCATACCCTCACCCCCATCTAGCTGCGTGATGCAACACTGGGACAGCTGCAGCAGCAACGTGCATTGTTGCCGTGGAAGATGCAACCAAGCGAGGACGTGAGAGAGGTGTGGGGAGAATGCATCCATCGTTCTGCACCTTTCACCCATCTATGCAGTTATGCGAAACGCAAGTTTTTGTTGGGTGTTTTTCAACACTCAGTGCTCTTGAGGGGTGAGGAGAACGTGAAAGGGGAGAGGAAGGGGCAAAGGGCTGCAGTGAGTAGGTTCAAGGGTCAGTGGGCACCCCACGGAGACCTCCAAAAGGATAAAAATGCATCCAGCTTACAGCTGCAGTTATCCCCCGAGGACTGTAACTCAGAGTTACCAGTAGTCAACTTCAACTGTATATTTTACAGCAGTCTTTGGTATAGATATAGAGGTGATAATGACGTAACAACAGCGCCACAATATTGATGTACCTGTTGCACGAGACGCCTCTAGTGACGTATGAACCATCATGTCTGGTGAACAATACTCATCACACCGACAAAAAATCCTCTTCCTCTCTCATCCCACAAAATATGACACATACATCAACCACATACACTCACACACATCAAGCGACGCATACCTACGGTGCTAGAAAATACATTTCTGTGTATTATATAGAAAATGAGCACCATGGTAACGCCAAAACAAGACGAAAAGAAATGGAACAGAGCGCAGGGGAATAACAGAGGCAGGTGGGAGCGAGCGTCAGCAGGTGACTGCAAAATGCAGCTGCCCCGTGTGGGAACCACCTTACCAATGCCTCTATTTTCCAGTTGCAAAGCTGCAACGCTGCTAAAAAAAATACCCACAATGCACTTCAAACCCTAGTGCATTGTTGGTAGGGAAGCGAAGTAGATTGTAGCTTCTGGAGAGAAGAATGCAGAGGAAATACGGGACAATGTGGCATCGGCTGCAGAGTGCAGTGTCTTCCATAATTGAATACAGTGTAATAGCGGTCCTAAGGGTGGAATTCGTGGGTCTGGTGGTGAAATAGCGGCCGAAATGGATGGCTGTTGTTGTTGTTGGTGGTGCATGGGAGCTGTGAGAGCGACCAGGGTGGGTGGGAAAGGGTTGCAGCTGCATTATATTGCAGGGAAGACTTGCAACATGTGTGCAGTGTGAGCAGGTCCAGCGTGCAGGGCGGATCACCTCTCTAAACAATCGTACTCACACACACGTCAACGGTAACAGCCAAGCATCATGATTCAACAAACTCATCAGTTATGCAGGTATGTTAAACTGCATTGAAATGTGCCTGTGGTTGGGTGCATTTGCGTAGGGTTGTGTGAACTTGCGTAGGCTTGCGTAAAGATATTGTGGGGACACATATCTAAATAGATGGGCTGCTGGTTGTCTGTCCATCTCCTGTTATCAAACTCCATCTACCTCGCTTCCCTCTATATCCTCCCTCAGTATTCCATTCCATCTTAATTAAACCCTTAGTCAACACAGACTGATGACATTAGGTAAACTCGCGTAGGAGGGCGTTAACTTGCGTTTAACCTGCGTAGTATTGCGACGCTAACTTGCGTAGTATTACGATGTTAACGTACGTAGTATTGCGAGACTGCGTGAGATTGCCGACATTGCAAACTACTGTTAAGACGGATGAACAAACAACGAAGTGAACGTGGATCTTCGTGTTCAAGATTAAACTAACACTCGTTCACCCTGAGTTGCACTCACACACACTCACACACACTCACACACACTCGCACTCTCTCGCACTCACTGGAGTATATAATCTACTAACACAAGTGTCATTAAGGCTTCAACTAACTTCTTCACAGCCAGCCAAGTATACTTTAATACATAAAATAAGGGCTAATTAACTATATATACTGAGACATACATGTCTTGGTGTATGTATCCGGCAGTCACACTTGTTCCACCTGACATGTCAAGACCTGACATGTCAAGACCTGAATTATTTTATTTTCTTGTATTTTTCCACTGCTTTCACTGTCTATTTTCAACATTTTTATTATCATATTTTATCATTTCTTTTATTATTGAATGTGGCGTTTATTTTACGATTTAAAGAGCTTTCTGAATTTATTTTAGTCAGGGGTAAATCCTAAGCCCGTAGGAGTGTCCTAGCGTCTAGGAGAATAGGGAGCACTGTGGTTCGATCCACGGAGCCTTAATGACCCTTGTGTAGTCAAGAGGCTTTAAACCCCATTAACCAATCAACGAACTATGTTTACAAACTATGGAACTTTCACAAGTCATCTGATAGTCAACATTATGATCATCAGAGCTGGTCCACGTAAACATTTCCAGAGCCCAACACTAACATTGTGATCATCAGAGCTGGTCCACATAAACATTTCCAGAGCCCAACACTAACATTGTGATCATCAGAGCTGGTCCACATAAACATTTCCAGAGCCCAATACTAACATTGTGATCATCAGAGCTGGTCCACATAAACATTTCCAGAGCCCAACACTAACATTGTGATCATCAGAGCTGGTCCACATAAACATTTCCAGAGCCCATCACTAACATTGTGATCATCAGAGCTGGTCCACATAAACATTTCCAGAGCCCAACACTAACATTGTGATCATCAGAGCTGGTCCACATAAACATTTCCAGAGCCCAACACTAACATTGTGATCATCAGAGCTGGTCCACATAAACATTTCCAGAGCCCAACACTAACATTGTGATCATCAGAGCTGGTCCACATAAACATTTCCAGAATCCAACACTAACATTGTGATCATCAGAGCTGGTCCACATAAACATTTCCAGAGCCCAACACTAACATTGTGATCATCAGAGCTGGTCCACATAAACATTTCCAGAATCCAACACTAACATTGTGATCATCAGAGCTGGTCCACATAAACATTTCCAGAGCCCAACACTAACATTGTGATCATCAGAGCTAGTCCACATAAACATTTCCAGAGCCCATCACTAACATTGTGATCATCAGAGCTGGTCCACATAAACATTTCCAGAGCCCAACACTAACATTGTGATCATCAGAGCTGGTCCACATAAACATTTCCAGAGCCCAACACTAACATTGTGATCATCAGAGCTGGTCCACATAAACATTTCCAGAATCCAACACTAACATTGTGATCATCAGAGCTGGTCCACATAAACATTTCCAGAGCCCAACACTAACATTGTGATCATCAGAGCTGGTCCACATAAACATTTCCAGAATCCAACACTAACATTGTGATCATCAGAGCTGGTCCACATAAACATTTCCAGAGCCCAACACTAACATTGTGATCATCAGAGCTAGTCCACATAAACATTTCCAGAGCCCATCACTAACATTGTGATCATCAGAGCTGGTCCACATAAACATTTCCAGAGCCCAACACTAACATTGTGATCATCAGAGCTGGTCCACATAAACATTTCCAGAGCCCAACACTAACATTGTGATCATCAGAGCTGGTCCACATAAACATTTCCAGAATCCAACACTAACATTGTGATCATCAGAGCTGGTCCACATAAACATTTCCAGAGCCCAACACTAACATTGTGATCATCAGAGCTGGTCCACATAAACATTTCCAGAATCCAACACTAACATTGTGATCATCAGAGCTGGTCCACATAAACATTTCCAGAGCCCAACACTAACATTGTGATCATCAGAGCTAGTCCACATAAACATTTCCAGAGCCCATCACTAACATTGTGATCATCAGAGCTGGTCCACATAAACATTTCCAGAGCCCAACACTAACATTGTGATCATCAGAGCTGGTCCACATAAACATTTCCAGAGCCCAACACTAACATTGTGATCATCAGAGCTGGTCCACATAAACATTTCCAGAGCCCATCACTAACATTGTGATCATCAGAGCTGGTCCACATAAACATTTCCAGAGCCCAACACTAACATTGTGATCATCAGAGCTGGTCCACATAAACATTTCCAGAGCCCATCACTAACATTGTGATCAAAGGACATTTACAATTGCCAATCAAAATGTAAGAATGGTTTTCATTATTAATCTATGACCATTTACATAACGTCAGGGTTAAAAATATTTGCGACTGAATGCATCCCAAATACTGAGGGTCTGTATGTACCCATATTCCAAAAAAGGTATTTTATCAATGCCATTTACGGCATATTTAGTATTTAAAAAATTGTATAAATAGAAATGCATTATTTTTGGAGGGTAGTGGCGTTAGGATTTTACGTTGTGTAGTGGAGCTGGTCGGGAGGAGGTCGGGAGGAGGTCGGGAGGAGGTCGGGAGGAGGTCGGGAGGAGGTCGGGAGAAGGTCGGGAGGAGGGAGGCTGGGAGGGTCGATCATGATGGACCTCAGGAAAATCTTTGCTGCATTCCTCCTTTCATACGAGGCACAAAGTTTTCAATGGGAGAGTTGCAAGAAGTGCAACACTTTCCCAGGAGCCAGCATACATAAGTGGAAGTGTTGCAGCGAGGCAGAAAGGGAGACAGTGTTGCAGAGAGGCAGTGTTGCAGAGAGGCAGTGTTGCAGAGAGGCAGTGTTGCAGAGAGACAGTGTTGCAGAGAGGGAGGCAGGTATTTATGAGGTGCACTAACACACTCATATTACATCACTATTCTTCTCATATCTTCCTCGTTTATCATTTATCTTTCCGCCCTACACTCCCATCTTTCCTTCACCAGACAGCAGTCCCTTTACCTCTCTCTCTCTCTCTCTCTCTCTCTCTCTCTCTCCCCACCACAATGCAGCGCTCTCTACCCCACCACCGAGGCAGGAACAATAAAAGTATAGGTACACAAGAACACATTTGTAGGCAGCTGCATTCTCCACTGCCGTCTAACTCGCAGTCCTTGCAACAATGCAACACTTCCTGCAACACTGACTCCTGAGAAAATGTTGCACTTCCTGCAACTCTGTCACTGAAAACCAATTTTTTAAGTTTTTATATATTCTGTTTTGACATGTGAAAATATTTATATATGAGGATGTGTTAAAAAACATAAATATGGATGCGCAGGAGAGTCTCGGAGGCCTCGACAGACACTGAGGCCTGGTCACAGACCGGGCCGCGGGGGCGTTGACCCCCCAGAACTCTCTCCAGGTAAACTCCTGCGTTCCTTCTTATGTAAGAAGCACGAGTTCTGTTTTTTAACACATTCTCATATGAAAATGTTTACATGTCAAAACATAATATATAAAAACTTAAAAAAAAAATTGTGTGATGCCTGGCTGCTGTATACACAACACTGCCTGTGATTGGCTGTTCCTGGGCACTTGTGACCAATCAGGCTCGAGACTGTAGGACTTTGTGGATGGTAGGGAGAGGAGGGGGGGGGGGAACGGGGGTGAGGGGATGGTAGGGAGAGGAGGGGGGAGACCGGGGGTGAGGGGATGGTAGGGAGAGGAGGGGGGAGACCGGGGGTGAGGGTAGGCAAGGGTCTCCGAATTGCAACAAGAAAAAAATATTGCATTTTGGTCACCTTGCATTGTAAGTGTTCGAAGTCTTGGCGAGGATCGCTACAAATGAGATTGTGTACATAAGCTACTGAGGTACAAGTTATCGTTATAAGCGGTGTACCAGACTGCACTCAGCCTTCTAAAATACATGGAATGAAGACCATAGTTTATATTAGAAATATTTTGAGAGTAAATTGTGATAAAACATTAGCAGGAGAGAGAGGAATGAAACAGTGTGTGTGAGGGGGGGGGGGGAGGGTGAGAGGGTCGACCTGAGGTAAATCTTTGCTGCATTCCTCCTTTCATAAGAGGCACAAACTTTTCAATGGAAGAGCTGCAAGAAGTGCAACACTTTCCCAGGAGGCAGTGTTGCAGTGGTTTGTATGGGTGCTGTTGCAAGTGCAACCTCGCCAGAGAGCAGAGGGGAATGCACCTTCCTCTACATATAATGCTTCAAGTCTCCAGCTCCTGGTTATAAACTAAGCAGGTTGTAGTGTTTTACGAAGCATCTCTGGGACCCTTCACTGCTACTCTTTCTAATACTTACATTACAAGTTTTTTTCAACACGCCGGCCGTATCCCACCGAGGCAGGGTGACCTAAAAAGAAAAACACAAGTTTTTCTTTTTAACTTTAGCAATTTATACAGACAAAGGGGTTACTAGCCACTTGCTCCCGGCATTTTAGTCGCCTCTCACGACACGCATGGCTTACGGAGGAAGAATTCTGTTCCACTTTCCCCTGGAGATCTTCCCTTATATTCAAATTAAAAATAACTTTATACAACAACGTTGCATTTTGGTCAACCAGAGTAAATTTCTCTGACTTCTCTTCTGAAGTTCAAGAAAATAATTTTGAAATTTTTATCAATGCATTGGCCAAATTTTTGATGATTTTTTTATTATATTGTTTATATAGACAATATTTTGATTTTGAGTTGCATACAGTTTCGATTTTCACCATTAATAACGCAAGGCTTGCAACGTTTTGGGCTGGAGGGAGACAGCGTTGCAGGGAGGTAGTATTGCAGGAAGGGAGGCAGTGTTGCAAGGAGAGAGGTAGTGTTGTAGGGAAGGAGGCAGTGTTGCAGGGAGGCAGTGTTGCAGGGAGGCAGTGTTGCAGGGAGGCAGTGTTGTAGGGAGGGAGGGGAGGGAGGCTGGGAGGGTCCACCATGATGGTCCTGAGGAAAATCTTTCCTGCATTCTTCCTTTCATAAGAGGCACAAAGTTTTCAATGGGAGAGATGCAAGTGCAACACTTTCCCAGGACCCAGCACACATAGGAGGCATTGTTGCAGGGACAGAGGCAGTATTGCAGGGAGGTAGTGCTGCAGGGAGGCAGTGTTGCAGAGAGGCAGTGTTGCAGAGAGGCAGTGTTGCAGAGAGGCAGTGTTGCAGGGAGTGAGGAAGGTGTCTGTAAGATGTCCTTACAACACTCCGTCATACATCTTTCCTCACATTCCATTATACCTCCTCTTCCTTTTTCCCTCATATCTCCTTCGTTTATCATTTATCTCTCCACATCTCATTGATTCCACCCTTCTAGCACTCCTTTCCGTCACCACCTCCCTTCCTCTCCCTTTCTCCACAACAACCACTATGACCCCTACCACAATGTAACCCCCCTCTCTATCCCTTCCTTCATCCCCTCTATGACCCTCACCACAATGCAACCCCCTGTCTATCCCTTCCTTCACCCCTCTATGACCCCCACCGCAATGCAAGCCTCTCTCTCTCTCTCTCTCTCTCCTCTCCTTCACCTCCTCTATGACCTCCACCACAGTGCAAGTTTCTGCATTGTAGGAGCACCACAACAGTGTCATTGTTCCCTGGTCGTGTAGGTACAAGAGGTACATGTGCATGCATGCATTGAGAGGTACATGTGCAGGCAGCTGCATTCCCCACTGCCGCCTTGTCTAGTTGCACTTGCAACAAATAGCGCACGACCCACTGCAACACAGCCTCCTATGTGTGTGTGTGTGTGTGTGTGTGTGTGTGTGTGTGTGTGTGTGTGCTGGCTCCTGGGAAAGTGTTGCACTTCTTGCAACTCTTCCATTGAAAACTTTGTGCCTCGTATGAAAGGTGGAATGCAGCAAAGATTTACCTCAGGACCATCATGGTCGACCGTCCTGTCTTCCATTCTTCACTCGCTCGAACTTTTAGTCACAAAATTACTCGAAATTTTAAAATATCAAGTGCCACGTCCTTATACATTTATAAACACAAATTTAATTTGGACATTCCACATCATAATTGCTTTTACCACAATGTTTCTACACATAATAATGATGTTAGCAGACTGGGCCGTGAAATCGAACACATCCAATGCAAGTTGAGCAAAATGCACCATTTTTTGTTGCAAGGCTATAGAGGAACCCTTGCAACCCCCCCCCCCCCCCATTACTCCAACCACCAAAAGCCTCTGCATTCTTTGCCCTGATTGGTCACAGGTACCTCAGGGAGAGCAAATCACAGGACTTGTTCCATATGGAACATCTAGGGAGCCCCGAGTTTTTTTTTTTTTTTTTTACATCTGTTAACGCTTTTATGGACGATTTACCTTACAGACATTTAATATAGAATATGTCCCATAACTGTTATCTTATATAATCTTGTATAATTCAAGATAACCTTACACAGTATTATTTTAAGTTACAAGAATGATTTCTGATATTCTTTCCTGGAATCAGTATTATTCTTAATTAATATTGAACTTGACTGTTATATTGTATTATTGTTAGTTAATACTGAATATTGTATTATTGTTAGTTAATACTGAATATTGTATTATTGTTAGTTATTACTGAACCTCTCAGGTGATGCATTGATAATCCAACTGGTGCTACGCTGTCACCTCCCTCCCCTCCTTCACTTTTCCCTCCCTACCAAAATGCAGCTCCTCTCCCTCCCTAACGAAGGAATACAAGAGTCAACACCTGTCCCAGGTCGTACAGGTACCAAACAATATATATGCAGGCGGCTGCATTCTCCTCTTCCGTCTCCTGCGGTCGCTGCTGCGAGACTGCACTGCAACACTGCCTCCTGGGAAAATGTTGCACTTCTTGCAACTCTTCCATTGAAAACTTCGTGCCTCTTATGAAAGGAAGAATGCAGCAGAGATTTTCCTCAGTACCATCATGGTCGACCCTCCCAGCCTCCCTCCCAGCCTCCCATTCGCTACTTTCCCTTTAACTTCTGTCCTTAATATTACCCTAAAATGTTTATAATAGCAATTAATACGAGTATCATTATATAAATTAATAAATTACAGCTATACCTGGGTATACTGCACTAAATAATTGCTTATATCACAGTCGGTATATAAATTATTTTCCGTAGTCCACGTCGGGAATTCGAACACATTCAATGCAAGTGGACGAAAATGCAACATTTTTTACTGCAGTTCTGTTCAATGGCCCTTGCAACCCCCTCCCCATCCCCCCTTTCCCAAAGCTTCTGCATCCTGGTTCCCAAGTGGTCGTTGTCACCCAGAATGAGCCAATCACAGGCCGTGTTCTATACATAATTCAGCCAATCAGTACTCTTCTCTGTGTTTACATTCTTGAAGGTTCCCTTGTAAATATATTAAATTTAACTTATTATTAATCAGTCTTATTTTTTTTTTGATAATTCAAAGTGATACTAACAGTATTAAACCAGAATAATCTCCGATAATTCCTCTGATCTCAGTCAACAGATGAATTATGTTAACAGTCGTAATTGACAAGTTGGGATAAAAGTCTATAGAGCACACGAGGGTCGTTAAGACTTGAAACTACGTCTTGGCTACCAGTCAAAAATACTTTAAATGCCTAAAATAAGAATTAATCTCTCAGCATTATACATACATATTCTGCAAGAATAGCGAGCAAGCGATACGAGATGGAAAAAAAAAAAACCTGGTGTTCTTTTGCATATACGAGTTACCATTGAGAAATTGACACACAGGGCCAGGAGCTGAGTCTCGACCCCTGCAACCACAATTAAGCGAGTACACACAGGGTCATCTGATCTGTTGTACCTTGGTGACTGTCACCAATCAGGGCCAAGCAGTGTCTTGTGGAAGTAGGGAGAGGGATGGGAGGGGAGAGGGGGGGAGGGGGTGTTGCAAGGGACCCATAAACAGAATTGCAGCAAAAAACTGTGTCCATCTTTACCAACTTGCATTGGGTGTGTCCCATTTCCTGGCCTGGGCTACAGAGACTATGTATCCCGTAGTATGTATGTAGTACGCCATGTGTCACCACTAGTCTGTAGTAATTAAAATAAGGGGCGTCGTACTTAATTAAATTTAATAATACTGATGAGAAATTTTATGAGTGTTTAAAGAGAGAGAGATAGAGACAGAGACACAGAGAAATGGAAGAGAGAGGGAGGCTGGGAGGGTCCACCATCATGGTCCTGAGGAAAATCTTTGCTGCATTCCTCCTTTCATAAGAGGCACAAAGTTTTCAATGGGAGAGTTGCAAGAAGTGCAACACTTTCCCAGGAGGCAGTGTTGCAGGGAGGGAGCATTGTGTTCATGAGCTGCACCGTTCGTGACCCTGCAGTTGCAACAGCAACCACACACAGCTGGAGTTATACGTATTCTGGTCAACAATTCGAACACTTAGGTTAGTGTTTCCTGACGCGGGTCTTAGTCATATGATGACCCAAAACTGGAGCTTTTAGTCATCTGACCGAGGCCTTCCACTGGCTTTCCCCTCCAACCCTTTAAAAAATTATATTTATGATTATTTGTTAACATATCGGCGGTCTCCCACCAAGGCAGGGTGACCTGAAAAAAAGAAGGAACACTTTCATCATCATTCACACCTACACTACATTTATTAAACTGCAACTTATCGAAGTTTAATATTGAGTGACGGCTACTGCTGACAACTCTCTACACTGACTTAAAAAACTACTTTCAAAGCTATTACTTACAGAATTTGAAGATTTAGAACTCTCAGCTCATCTTTATATCCACAATAACAACTCACAGAAACACAGGAGGTTGATTTGCATATTTCGACCCCCTTCTGTGTCCTCTTTATCTGCTGAAGAGGACCCCACAAGAGGACCGAGATATACAGATCAATTAACCTCCTGTGTTTCTGCCACCATGTGGGTTATTATTGAACACTGACACGTGTTCATTACACTTTAATTATCTTTCTAAACTAAAATATTATTGTTAGAGTCAGGGAACACACAAGAATATTTATATTAGCAAAAAATCTAAAATAATCAACAAAATTGTAATTACTAGTGAGGTGTTAAGTGTCTAAGTGTTAAACACTACAATACATGCGAGTTTTACTTATAAACTAGTCTATGTCTACACGATGCAACTTATACAGACCATAGCTGACATCCATGACATACTATGTAGAAAGCCCCTTGTTATGCAGAGCATTTCGGGCAAATTGAGTCAATTTTGTCCCCAGGATGCGACCCACACCAGTTGATTAACACCCAGGTACCTGTTTTACTGATAAGTGGACATGGACAGCAGGTGTTTTAAGGAAACCACGTCCTAATATTTGCACCCGTACCGGGAATCGAACCACGAACCTCAGTGTGTGAGCTGAGTGCGCTACCAGCTGATCCACGCTCAAGTGTATGCGTGTTACCTCGTATCAGCACACACTCTAATCTGCATACATTTGCATATCCCAACACAATTCACTGCGACGTGTGTTGCAGGTGTTGCAGCCGCAACACAACCAGACGGCAGGGGAGAATGCAGTCATTTGGAAATGTGTTCTACTGTGCCAACACTACGTGGGAAAAGCGACGTTGTGCTTTTCTGACTCAGGGAAGCCAGAGTGTGGCTGCAGTGTGGTGCAGAGGACACGAGGATACAGGGAGGGGGGAATGGAATGGTAAAAGTGGTGACGCAGGAGAGGCAGAAAATGAGATAAAGGAGGTAGAGTGAGAGATGAGGAAGCAGAGTATGAGGGAGCAGAGTATGAGGGAGCAGAGTATGAGGAAGCAGAGTATGAGGGAGCAGAGTATGAGGGAGCAGAGTATGAGATTCCCTAGCGCTACACAAGTGTCTTACTAAGATCCCATAATAATACTAAAATAATCAGAGCGCTAGACTCTCTATAATTCTATAATCCACGATTATCCACAGATTAGCGACACTGCAGTAAGAAGAATTATCAATCATCTACCTTAACATTATGAAATATTACTAATTATGAAATTTAAGAAGCAAAACAACGGCACAATAAAGTGAATGGCTACCTTACCTTCGTGTGTTATCGTGACTACTTAATACTCTGAGTTGCACCGCAACGTCGTCAGATGTCTCTCTTGTGTGTGGTTGTCTGTGTGGAATTTAAGTATAAATACGAGAGATAATAAAAGAATAACTACTAATTATAACAAATGTAACAGAGATGGTAGTTACATTTGGCTTACCTCGACACAGAAGACGGCCTATGATTGGCTCTCCCTAGGTAACTGCGACCAATTGGTATCCAGGATGGGGAGGGTTGCAAAGAGGTTCATCAATGGAATTGCAACAACAAAAATGTTGCAGCTTCGTCTTCTTGCATTGGATGTGTTCGAATCCCCTTGTGAACTGCATACAAACACAGTTATATACGAACACGCTATGACAAACGAGATCGTTACGTGTACCATACAAGTGTGACATAACGTTTTTCTTTTCTTTTGATAAAGCTTGTAGAGTATCCCAAATTCTGGAAGTAAACTGCCTACGAAACTGACCTGTAATTAAGATAAACACTTGCTTGTATTAAGATACTGGAACAATGTCTGGTCTAGTTATCTTTTTAGATAATCAGTATAGTGATAAAGGTTTAAATTTTAACCAGGAAACAAAATTCCAACAAATATAAAATTAACGAGTTTTGGTTTTAAAAGTATTTAAGACAATACTTTCATCTCTTATTAATTTATATACAAGAAGATACAAGATTATCTACGTAAATAACTTAATTTAAGGTAACTATTAAAATTATGAATTTACATAGAAGTTATAAATATATAGTAATTTCAATGTAAAAGATTATCCATATAAGGAGAGATTTTACGATAGTCAGTGATCGTAAATCTCAAACTTAAGTTAATAGTTTGTGTAGCACTGTCACTCCTGTGTCAGGAACAATGTAAGTAGTGACCATAACTATGAAAGTAGCGACCATAACTATGAAAGTAGCGACCATAACTATGAAAGTAGTGACCATAACTATGAAAGTAGCGACCATAACTATGAAAGTAGTGACCATAACTATGAAAGTAGCGACCATAACTATGAAAGTAGTGACCATAACTATGAAAGTAGTGACCATAACTATGAAAGTAGTGACCATAACTATGAAAGTAGCGACCATAACTATGAAAGTAGTGACCATAACTATGAAAGTAGTGACCATAACTATGAAAGTAGTGACCATAACTATGAAAGTAGCGACCATAACTATGAAAGTAGCGACCATAACTATGAAAGTAGTGACCATAACTATGAAAGTAGTGACCATAACTATGAAAGTAGCGACCATAACTATGAAAGTAGCGACCATAACTATGAAAGTAGTGACCATAACTATGAAAGTAGCGACCATAACTATGAAAGTAGTGACCATAACTATGAAAGTAGTGACCATAACTATGAAAGTAGTGACCATAACTATGAAAGTAGTGACCATAACTATGAAAGTAGTGACCATAACTATGAAAGTAGTGACCATAACTATGAAAGTAGTGACCATAACTATGAAAGTAGCGATCATAACTATGAAAGTAGTGACCATAACTATGAAAGTAGCGATCATAACTATGAAAGTAGTGACCATAACTATGAAAGTAGTGACCATAACTATGAAAGTAGTGACCATAACTATGAAAGTAGCGATCATAACTATGAAAGTGACCATAACTATGAAAGTAGCGATCATAACTATGAAAGTGACCATAACTATGAAAGTAGCGATCATAACTATGAAAGTGACCATAACTATGAAAGTAGTGACCATAACTATGAAAGTAGCGACCATAACTATGAAAGTAGTGACCATAACTATGAAAGTAGCGACCATAACTATGAAAGTAGCGACCATAACTATGAAAGTAGTGACCATAACTATGAAAGTAGTGACCATAACTATGAAAGTAGTGACCATAACTATGAAAGTGACCATAACTATGAAAGTAGTGACCATAACTATGAAAGTGACCATAACTATGAAAGTAGTGACCATAACTATGAAAGTAGCGATCATAACTATGAAAGTAGTGACCATAACTATGAAAGTAGTGACCATAACTATGAAAGTAGCGATCATAACTATGAAAGTAGTGACCATAACTATGAAAGTGACCATAACTATGAAAGTAGTGACCATAACTATGAAAGTAGTGACCATAACTATGAAAGTGACCATAACTATGAAAGTAGTGACCATAACTATGAAAGTGACCATAACTATGAAAGTAGTGACCATAACTATGAAAGTGACCATAACTATGAAAGTGACCATAACTATGAAAGTGACCATTACTATGAAAGTGACCATAACTATGAAAGTGACCATTACTATGAAAGTGACCATAACTATGAAAGTGACCATAACTATGAAAGTGACCATTACTATGAAAGTGACCATAACTATGAAAGTAGCGACCATAACTATGAAAGTAGCGATCATAACTATGAAAGTAGCGACCATAACTATGAAAGTAGCGACCATAACTATGAAAGTAGTGACCATAACTATGAAAGTAGCGACCATAACTATGAAAGTGACCATTACTATGAAAGTGACCATAACTATGAAAGTAGCGATCATAACTATGAAAGTAGTGACCATAACTATGAAAGTAGTGACCATAACTATGAAAGTAGTGACCATAACTATGAAAGTAGTGACCATAACTATGAAAGTAGCGATCATAACTATGAAAGTAGCGACCATAACTATGAAAGTGACCATTACTATGAAAGTGACCATAACTATGAAAGTAGCGACCATAACTATGAAAGTGACCATAACTATGAAAGTGACCATAACTATGAAAGTAGTGACCATAACTATGAAAGTGACCATAACTATGAAAGTGACCATAACTATGAAAGTAGCGACCATAACTATGAAAGTGACCATAACTATGAAAGTAGCGACCATAACTATGAAAGTGACCATTACTATGAAAGTGACCATAACTATGAAAGTAGTGACCATAACTATGAAAGTAGCGACCATAACTATGAAAGTGACCATAACTATGAAAGTAGCGACCATAACTATGAAAGTGACCATTACTATGAAAGTGACCATAACTATGAAAGTAGTGACCATAACTATGAAAGTAGTGACCATAACTATGAAAGTGACCATTACTATGAAAGTGACCATAACTATGAAAGTGACCATTACTATGAAAGTGACCATAACTATGAAAGTGACCATTACTATGAAAGTGACCATAACTATGAAAGTAGCGACCATAACTATGAAAGTAGTGACCATAACTATGAAAGTAGCGATCATAACTATGAAAGTAGTGACCATAACTATGAAAGTAGTGACCATAACTATGAAAGTAGTGACCATAACTATGAAAGTAGCGATCATAACTATGAAAGTAGTGACCATAACTATGAAAGTGACCATAACTATGAAAGTAGCGACCATAACTATGAAAGTAGTGACCATAACTATGAAAGTGACCATAACTATGAAAGTAGCGACCATAACTATGAAAGTAGTGACCATAACTATGAAAGTGACCATTACTATGAAAGTGACCATAACTATGAAAGTGACCATAACTATGAAAGTAGTGACCATAACTATGAAAGTAGTGACCATAACTATGAAAGTGACCATTACTATGAAAGTGACCATAACTATGAAAGTAGTGACCATAACTATGAAAGTAGTGACCATAACTATGAAAGTAGCGATCATAACTATGAAAGTAGCGACCATAACTATGAAAGTAGTGACCATAACTATGAAAGTGACCATTACTATGAAAGTGACCATAACTATGAAAGTAGTGACCATAACTATGAAAGTGACCATTACTATGAAAGTGACCATAACTATGAAAGTGACCATTACTATGAAAGTGACCATAACTATGAAAGTAGCGACCATAACTATGAAAGTAGTGACCATAACTATGAAAGTAGCGACCATAACTATGAAAGTAGCGACCATAACTATGAAAGTAGCGACCATAACTATGAAAGTAGTGACCATAACTATGAAAGTAGCGACCATAACTATGAAAGTAGCGACCATAACTATGAAAGTAGTGACCATAACTATGAAAGTGACCATTACTATGAAAGTGACCATAACTATGAAAGTAGCGATCATAACTATGAAAGTAGCGACCATAACTATGAAAGTGACCATTACTATGAAAGTGACCATAACTATGAAAGTAGCGACCATAACTATGAAAGTGACCATAACTATGAAAGTGACCATAACTATGAAAGTAGTGACCATAACTATGAAAGTGACCATAACTATGAAAGTGACCATAACTATGAAAGTAGCGACCATAACTATGAAAGTGACCATAACTATGAAAGTAGCGACCATAACTATGAAAGTGACCATTACTATGAAAGTGACCATAACTATGAAAGTAGTGACCATAACTATGAAAGTAGCGACCATAACTATGAAAGTGACCATAACTATGAAAGTAGCGACCATAACTATGAAAGTGACCATTACTATGAAAGTGACCATAACTATGAAAGTAGTGACCATAACTATGAAAGTAGTGACCATAACTATGAAAGTGACCATTACTATGAAAGTGACCATAACTATGAAAGTGACCATTACTATGAAAGTGACCATAACTATGAAAGTGACCATTACTATGAAAGTGACCATAACTATGAAAGTAGCGACCATAACTATGAAAGTAGTGACCATAACTATGAAAGTAGCGATCATAACTATGAAAGTAGTGACCATAACTATGAAAGTAGTGACCATAACTATGAAAGTAGTGACCATAACTATGAAAGTAGCGATCATAACTATGAAAGTAGTGACCATAACTATGAAAGTGACCATAACTATGAAAGTAGCGACCATAACTATGAAAGTAGTGACCATAACTATGAAAGTGACCATAACTATGAAAGTAGCGACCATAACTATGAAAGTAGTGACCATAACTATGAAAGTGACCATTACTATGAAAGTGACCATAACTATGAAAGTGACCATAACTATGAAAGTAGTGACCATAACTATGAAAGTAGTGACCATAACTATGAAAGTGACCATTACTATGAAAGTGACCATAACTATGAAAGTAGTGACCATAACTATGAAAGTAGTGACCATAACTATGAAAGTAGCGATCATAACTATGAAAGTAGCGACCATAACTATGAAAGTAGTGACCATAACTATGAAAGTGACCATTACTATGAAAGTGACCATAACTATGAAAGTAGTGACCATAACTATGAAAGTGACCATTACTATGAAAGTGACCATAACTATGAAAGTGACCATTACTATGAAAGTGACCATTACTATGAAAGTGACCATAACTATGAAAGTAGCGACCATAACTATGAAAGTAGTGACCATAACTATGAAAGTAGCGACCATAACTATGAAAGTAGCGACCATAACTATGAAAGTAGCGACCATAACTATGAAAGTAGTGACCATAACTATGAAAGTAGCGACCATAACTATGAAAGTAGCGACCATAACTATGAAAGTAGCGACCATAACTATGAAAGTAGCGATCATAACTATGAAAGTAGCGACCATAACTATGAAAGTAGCGACCATAACTATGAAAGTAGCGACCATAACTATGAAAGTAGCGACCATAACTATGAAAGTAGTGACCATTACTATGAAAGTGACCATAACTATGAAAGTAGCGACCATAACTATGAAAGTAGCGACCATAACTATGAAAGTAGTGACCATTACTATGAAAGTGACCATAACTATGAAAGTAGCGACCATAACTATGAAAGTAGCGACCATAACTATGAAAGTAGCGACCATAACTATGAAAGTAGTGACCATAACTATGAAAGTAGCGACCATAACTATGAAAGTAGCGACCATAACTATGAAAGTAGCGATCATAACTATGAAAGTAGCGATCATAACTATGAAAGTAGCGATCATAACTATCAAAGTAGTGACCATAACTATGAAAGTAGCGACCATAACTATCAAAGTAGTGACCATAACTATGAAAGTAGCGACCATAACTATGAAAGTAGCGATCATAACTATGAAAGTAGCGATCATAACTATCAAAGTAGTGACCATAACTATGAAAGTAGCGACCATAACTATGAAAGTAGCGACCATAACTAATGGAACTTTCTACAGAATACCGAATCTAGGCTTAACACAGATTACTACAGTCTACGTCTTAGCGAAGTTGTACTCAAAATTAAGATCTATATTCTATAGTTCAGGAAAAAAGACATATTTAAAGTGTCTGGATGACATACACCTCAAGAGACACCGCAAATGACCAAGTCTACTAATAACTCGGTTTTTCCAGCAATACACAGAGTAAACCGGGAGTCACTAACGACACTGTTTCTTAATGAAACTTAAAACTCTACCAGACAACCTCAGGAGAGAGAGAAAGATATGTCTACTGTGCTCAGGGCTGTACAAGACTCCCTGAATCCAAGTTTACTAACCTAACATCAGGTGGGATCACGTGACTCAGTCAGCAGTAAACTAGACCCTAAACCAACTAACAGTAGTTGGCACGATTGTTTCCCGTCCTCAGTAGTTTGTTCTCCTTTAACAACAGAAACACAGCCTACCTATTTATATAGCTAATAATAATAATAATAATAATAATAATAATAATAATAATAATAATAATAATAATAATAATAATAATAATAATAATAATAATAATAATAATAATAATAATAATAATAATAATAATAACAACTGACGATACAGATAATATAAGGCCAAACACGTTCATTTTAGCTATTTGCGATATAATATTAAGTGAGAGTTATATTACGCTCTTACAATATTTAAATACAACACTGGGTCCCATACACGGGGAGCAACAGAGCATAGCTGTAGTTGTCAGATATATAAAATAAGAATGGTAATAATTGAGAGGGAAGAGAGGCAGTGTTGCAGGGAGGGAGGCAGTGTTGCAGGGAGGGAGGCAGTGTTGCAGGGAGGGAGGCAGGTAGGGTCGACCTGAGGAAAATCTTTGCTGCATTCTTCCTTTCATACGAGGCACGATGTTTTCAATGGAAGAGTTGCAAGAAGTGCAACACTTTCCCAGGAGGCAGCACACACAGGAGGCAGTGTTGCAGAGGGTTGCAGGGAGGACATACAGGAGCCAGCAATGTGGCTGTTACAGATGCAGCCATGCAAGACAATAGAGAAGAATACGGAGGTCTGAAAGTGCAATTTTTTGTATCTACTCGACCTGAGGAAAAGTGGCAACACTTTGTTAGATTTTGTTCCTGCCTTGGAGGGGGTGGAGAGAACTGCATTGTTGGGGAGGGAAGGTGGGGAGAGGTGACTACATTGTTGGGGAGGGAAGGTAGGGAGAGGTGACTGTATTGTTGGGGAGGGGAGGGAGGAAGAGGCGACTGCATTGTTGGGGAGGATAGGTGGAGGAGAGGTGACTGCATTGTTGGGGAGGGAAGGTAGGGAGAGGTGACTGTATTGTTGGGGAGGGGAGGGAGGAAGAGGCGACTGCATTGTTGGGGAGGATAGGTGGAGGAGAGGTGACTGCATTGTTGGGGAGGGAAGGTAGGGAGAGGTGACTGTATTGTTGGGGAGGGGAGGGAGGGAGAGGTGACTGCATTGTTGGGGAGGGAAGATGGGTGTTAGTCGACTGGTGGGGGTAGCATCCTGGGGACAAAATTAACCTAATTTGCCAAAAATGCTCTGCATAACAAAGGGCTTTCTGTATAGTATGTCATTGATGCCAGCTATGGTCTGTATAAATTGTATCATGTACTTGTAGAAATATAGATTATTATTATTATTATTATTATTATTATTATTATTATTATTATTATTATTATTATTATTATTATTATTATTATTATTATTATTATTATTAACATCCACAATATTCATGTTTATCTGTACGTCTCTTAGTGGATGATCAGCAGCCAGCATGGATGTCTCAAATTTCTGGAGGGTGACAGGATGACACCCGCGGGGATTATCAGTCTAGACAGCTCATAGGTTTAAGATTAGCTAAGGTCAGTCATGCACCAAAAAAATCCAGGTAAAATATCGTCCACAAATGTTTTGACAGATGTAAACAAAGAATATTACATAGCTACCCTGTGTAGAACACGTCCTGTGATTGGTTCTCCCTGAGGCATCTGTGACCAATCAGGACACAGAATGCAGAAGCTTTCGATGGTTGGGGGTGTGGGGGGAGGGGGGAGGGGAAGTTGCAAGGGTTCCTCCATAGAATTGCAACAAAAAAAGTTACATTCTGGTCCACTTGCATTGGATGTGTCCGAACTCTGGGCGTTGTCTGGTAACAGCAGCCTTGGTATATGCAAAAAAATTGTGATAAGAGGCATTATGATATGGAATGTGCAAATTAAATTTGGGTTTATAAATATGTAAGGATGTGGCAGTTAATATTTCTAAGAATTTCGAGTAATTTTGTGACTAAAAGTTCGAGCGAGTGAAGAATGGAAGACAGGACGGTCGACCATGATGGTCCTGAGGTAAATCTTTGCTGCATTCCTCCTTTCATAAGAGGCACAAAGTTTTCAATGGAAGAGTTGCAAGAAGTGCAACACTTTCCCAGGAGCCAGCACACACACACACACATATAAGAGGCTGTGTTGCAGGGTGGGAGGGAGGGAGGCAGTGCTGCAGAGAGGGAATCAGTGTTGCAGGCGATGAGGAAGACAGTGTTGCATGAAGGGAGAGGGTGTTGCAGGGAGACAGTGTTGCAGGTGGGGAGACAGTGTTGCAGGGAGGGAGACAGTGTTGCAGGGAGGGAGGCAGCGTTGCAGGTAGAGAGGCAGCGTTGCAGGTAGGGAGGCAGTGTTGCAGGTAGGGAGGCAGTGTTGCAGGTAGGGAGGCAGTGTTCCAGGTAGGGAGGCAGTGTTGCAGGTAGGCAGACAGAGTTGCAGGGAGGGAGGCAGCGTTGCAGGTAGGGAGGCAGTGTTGCAGGTAGGAAGCCGGTGTTGCAGGTAGGGAGGCGGTGTTGCAGGTAGGGAGGCAGTGTTGCAGGTAGGGAGGCAGTGTTGCAGGTAGGGAGGCAGTGTTGCAGGTAGGGAGGCAGTGTTGCAGGTAGGGAGACAGCGTTGCAGGTAGGGAGGCAGTGTTGCAGGTAGGGAGGCAGTGTTGCAGGTAGGGAGGCAGTGTTGCAGGTAGGGAGGCAGTGTTGCAGGTGTAGGGAGGCAGTGTTGCAGGTAGGGAGACAGCGTTGCAGGGAGGGAGGCAGCGTTGCAGGTAGGGAGGCAGTGTTGCAGGTAGGGAGGCAGTGTTGCAGGTGTAGGGAGGCAGATATCTGGAAAGTGTTACAGGTTCTGACAGCGTCCACCAGTGTCAAAATGCAACACGTCCTTCTGCAAAACCTTACAACACTAGTGTTAATCTACGAGGTAACTTAACAGCAACTGTAGTCTACAATGAAAGACGAAGTAATGAGCTTTGAATTCAAAGAGAGGATAATTCCAATTCCTTGAATCAAGAGCCCTTCACAGCCATCAATGCATTCCCTTCAAGGGAATATTGATCAATAAACCTGCAGGATCCTGCAGTAACTATAACCTGCCATACAAGCCTCGACCTGCATTGTCATGGCCTGCAGTGGCCTGCATTGTCATGGCCTGCAGTGACCTGCATTGTCATGGCCTGCAGTGACCTGAATTGTCATGGCCTGCAGTGACCTGCACAGCCTGTACACACCTTCACAGAAAAACTATGAATGGGAACAAGAGCCCTTGTAAATAAGGTTCATTCGTCAGTATTAGGAGATAGGATAATCAGCCTTGTGATGGAGTAGGTGTATCCCACCTTAATCGTGGGTTGTGATTGGCTGATGATGAATTAGTATGACCAATGAGAACGAAGAGTAGTTAAGGTCTGGGAGGTGGATCACTGCAGTTCAAACCTTGCATTGTTGTGTCTCAATCTGCAGTTTATTATGTTCCAAACTTTCTGATGTATTCCTTTCATAATTATTAAAACACGAATTTTAGGGCAGATTTAAAGGATAATGTTTAATTTGTTAATTTATAGTTGAATATGATTTTTAACTAGGAATTTGACGACTTGTTGTTGACAATGTAAGGAATCCTGAGTCAAGAATCAGAGTGTTGGAACACTGTGTGTGTGAGGGGGGGGAGGCTTAGAGGGTCGACCTGAGGTAAATCTTTGCTGCATTCCTCCTTTCATAAGAGGCACAAACTTTTCAATGGAAGAGTTGCAAGAAGTGCAAAACTTTCCCAGGAGCCAGCACACACAGGAGGCAGTGTTGCAGTGGGTTGTATGGTTGCCGTTGCAAATGCAACCTCGCTAGTCAGCAGAGGAGAATGCAGCGGCCTCTACGTGCATTTTTTTTTCTAGATTGGTGCAATGAATAGTGTTGATGCACGAGGGGATGGAAATGCAGTGTGGTGTAGCAATAAGGGAGGATGTAGGTAGAGGTGAGGAGTATGAGAGTGTGAGGTGAGTGCGAGGAATAGGAGACGAGGGAATATACCTGGGTGTATACCTCGAGTATACCTGGAAGGTGTATACCTGGAGGGAGTATACCTGGAGGGTATATGCACTGAGGGTGTATACCCGGAGGGTGTTCCGGGGGTCAGCGCCCCCGCAGTCCGGTCCTTGACCAAACCTTGATGGTCATGGTTACTACTAGGGGAAAAATATGTAAATCACTGTCAATATAATTTAATAACGATCTGCTGTGAATGATAATTATCACAAATTACTCTATGTTACTTTGAATCATCAGCGATAATAATTGACAGGATTATTTTTTCATAGTTGCAATAGTTGCTTTGAAAATAATCAGAAATCTTACGGATGTAAACAAAGGCGAATATGCAACTACACGGAACAAGACTTGTGATTGGCTCTCCCTGTGTAACTGTGTCCAATAGGAAGCCAGAATGCAGAAGCTTTACAAATGGGTTGGGTGGGATTAAGGGCTGTCAGGGGGAGGGACGTTAAGGGGAAAATCTTTGCTGCATTCCTCCTTTCATAAGAGGCACAAACTTTTCAATGGAAGAGTTGCAAGAAGTGCAACACTTTCCCAGGAGAGGAAGAGATGGTTACAAATGTAGATGCAATGCGGTGTGGAAACCTGGGAAGGAGGGAGGGAGGGAGGGTTGAACAGGAGGATAAATCATAATCCACAATCACTCAGACTCATTTAGCTACGGTGGGCATCATGGTTTATCATATTATTATAGTTTAATACTATCAGATTTACCTAGAATTATCAGATTACTGGAAAGATTTATCTCTTATCGAATAAAGTCACGGAACGGATGGGGTTTGAACTTGTAGCGAGTGAGTCTTAAAACTCACAGTCCAGTGTACTAACCACTAGGCTATGGCGGCCTAATTATAACCATCCAACTAGGTATATTTATACACCATAGGGAAGTTAGCATGGCCCACCACTGTGACCACAAATGTAGTTTTTTTACAGACGAATCCCCCACCAGCGTGGTTGTAGTATGCTCTAGCTCATGTCCCTTCATGCTGGTGCTTCATACTCCATGATAGTCCTAACATGTGTCGTTTAGAGCATCCTAAAAGATTCTTTTCTAAGGTTTCTGAGAGCAGTTCTGAGATGAGTTATCCGCGCATATGTTACACATGTTATTCAATTTATATGCACCTCTGGTGATAGGTTGGGTGTGATGTTCACTCTAAGATCTTTCTCCTTGAGCAATATCTGTAGTTTCTCTCCTCTCAAGCTGTATTCCATCTCTGGTCGCCTCTTTCCGTCCCTAGTTTTCACGACCTTGCACTTGCTAGGGTTAAACTCCAGCGGCCACTTGTTTGACCATTCTTGCAGTTTCTTCAGGTCCACCTCTAGCCTCTCTCTATCCTTTTCAGTTTGTATTCCTCTCATTAGTTTTGCATCATCATCAAACAATGAGATATATGAATCAATCTCCTCTGGCAGGTCATTTACGCATATTAAGAATAATACAGGTCAAGGAACTGACCCATGGGGAACCCCATTTGCTACACTTTCCCATCCTGAAACATTTGTGGTTCTCATCAACCTCTGTCTTGTATTCGTTAGGTATTCCTTGATCCATCTAGGACCTCACCTGGTCCCCCTGCCTGATCTAATTTTTAAATTAATTTCTGGTGGGGCACAGCGTCAAATCCTTTTTTACAGTGCAAGAATATGCAGTCAACCCGTCCTTTTTGTTTGTTTCTCGTTATTCTGACGTATTATAATAATCAAGGGGAGGATTATAGGGTTATACAGCGCATGTAGGGAGGATGGGGAGGTATTCTGGCTCAATTCAGGGAACTGGAGCACAGCTCCAATTCCCTAGATCAAGAACCCCTCACTAGCATCAAGGAACCTCCCTTGAGGGGAACTCTGACGTAGGCTGGTGAGGGGGAGACTTACCTTCACTAAATCCTGATAATCTTTTTCACTAATCTGAACAGTATACATGTCAGTGATGATCTGTGGCCAGTGTGTGTATGTGTACGAGAGAGAGAGAGAGAGAGAGAGAGAGAGCAGGTGTCTGAGGAGGGTGAGAGACACCCATAGAAAACGGGATGTATTTGTCAGTGTGCATATTGTTTTTTATTATACCCTTTTTTTCAGTTTGATTTTACATGGAGTGAATGTTGTGTGAGTAATATACACCACGACCACTAGCAGCTGCTGAAGGGCTCTTGATCCAGGGTGATGGAACTACCCTTCCATTCTTCAATAATAATATAATTAAAATTATTATTATTATTATTATTATTATTATTATTATTATTATTATTATTATTATTATTGAAGGTGGTATTAATAATTGTCAGATATTCGTAAAAAAATAATGTTATAACTTTATTGCTGGAGATTAATTAATTAATTAATCCATGTTAAGCGCTAAACCCAAGTGAGTCATTCAGTGCAAGACGTGTTGGAGGCTCGATCCTCCGTCTGGTGAGCGCCAGACAGACGCGCTTCCTATTTGTACTCACGTAGATGTTCAACTTTATTGTTGCTTTATTTATCATTAAAACTGTCAATAAAATCTGTCCTTAAATCACATTCAACAGACATAGACTATGTGCTCCCTCCCTGCAACACTGCCTCTCCCTCCCTGCAACACTGCCTCTCCCTCCATGCAACACTGCCTCTCCCTCCCAGCAACACTGCCTCTCCCTCCCTGCAACACTGCCTCTCCCTCCCTGCAACACTGCCTCTCCCTCCCTGCAACACTGCCTCTCCCTCCCTGCAACACTGCCTCTCCCTCCCTGCAACACTGCATCTCCCTCCCTGCAACACTGCCTCTCCCTCCCTGCAACACTGCCGCTCCCTCCCTGCAACACTGCCTCTCCCTCCCTGCAACACTGCATCTCCCTCCCTGCAACACTGCCTCTCCCTCCCTGCAACACTGCCTCTCCCTCCCAGCAACACTGCCTCTCCCTCCCTGCAACACTGCCTCTCCCTCCCTGCAACACTGCATCTCCCTCCCTGCAACACTGCATCTCCCTCCCTGCAACACTGCCTCTCCCTCCCTGCAACACTGCCTCTCCCTCCCTGCAACACTGCATCTCCCTCCCTGCAACACTGCCTCTCCCTCCCTGCAACACTGCCTCTCCCTCCCTGCAACACTGCCGCTCCCTCCCTGCAACACTGCCGCTCCCTCCCTGCAACACTGCCTCTCCCTCCCTGCAACACTGCCTCTCTCCCTGCAACATTCCCTCCCGTATGTGCTGGCTCCTGGGAAAGTGTTGCACTTCTTGCAACTCTTCCATTGAAAAGTTCGTGCCTCTTATGAAAGGAGGAATGCAGCAAAGATTTACCTCAGGTCGACCCTCTCTGCCTCCCCCCCCCCTCACACACAGTGTTCCAACACTCTGATTCTTGACTCAGGATTCCTTACATTGTCAACAACAAGTCGTCAAATTCTCAGTTAAAAATCAAATTCAACTATAAATTAACAAATTAAACATTGTCCTTTAAATCTGCCCAAAAATTCGTGTTTTAATAATTATGAAAGGAATACATCAGAAAGTTTGCAACATAATAAACCGCAGATTGAGACACAACAATGCAAGGTTTGAACTGCAGTGATCCACCTCCCAGACCTTAACTACTCTTCGTTCTCATTGGTCATACTAATTCATCATCAGCCAATCACAACCCACGATTAAGGTGGGATACACCTACTCCATCACAAGGCTGATTATCCTATCTCCTAATACTGACGAATGAACCTTATTTACAAGGGCTCTTGTTCCCATTCATAGTTTTTCTGTGAAGGTGTGTACAGGCTGTGCAGGTCACTGCGGGCCATGACAATGCACATGTGCAGGCTTCTTCACTCGAAACGTAATATACTGCCATGACCTACTTCCTCTAGTGGGTCCCGCCCACTTGTAAAGCCATTTCCAACTGCTGTAACTCACCTGTCTTCAATAAATGTGACTCCACCCTCATACCTCTGCTTTAGGCTAAGTTACTGAGCACCTTCAATCAAGACAGGGACTGGACACCTTTAATCAAGAATCAATCAGCAGAATCAAAGAACCCCCATTCACGGGTGTCCGAACTATTAAACCATCCCCCCAACAATACTTGAACCTAAACATATGTGACACCACCAAATAAAAACAAAACTTTAATTTGATATGGTATGAGAACTTACATTTGAACATGTGTGACTTTAATTGGGAAATAAAGGACCCCAATGGTTATAAGTCACTCTATCTGACTTTTTTCGGTTATCCCAGGTTCTCTGCACATATGATGCTATGTATGACAATCTCTAACTTTATTCGTGTATACCTGGATAAACTTACATATAACTGCAGGTGTGCGTTGTTCCCATCTTCTGTTGATGTTTTTATTTGGGATTTAAGGGCAACCAAGGCATGAGCCGTACCGAGACATACTTGCCTCCACCTTGTTGGTGTTGAGGTGTTAAGGGCTACTCACAGCTTGCGCCGTATCCAGCCCTGTTTTCCTCCACTTTCAACTTGTTGTTATGGATTTAAAAGACCACTGACAGCTTACACCACATCGAGCCCTGCTTCCCTATATACGAGGAAGAAATATTACCCAAAAATGTGCAATGAGAAGGGAACAGAACTTCCCTTCTCAAATAGAAACAGGAATAATAAGTTCCCGATGACGCACTGCCTTTCTTGGGTTATCCTGGGTAGCTAACTATCCCGGGGTAAGAATCCTAACAAAATCTCTCTTATTAAGTCAAGTGGACATCTGTGTTGTGCTGCTGCCACAGTTCCCCACCTCACCGGTCACTGGTACAGGTTTCTGTACCTCAAAGTCAAAGTCCGAGTCAAAAATTTATTTCCACATGATCTAATGTTTATACAAAGATGGATGACATTTGATTATGCATGCAGAAAGCTCATAGTTTTGCAGAGCATAATAGCAACCATAAGATATCTGCAGTTATGTTGCAGATTATAACTATAACATTACAATTAGTAAAAAAAATAAAAACCAGTGCAACAATCATAAGAACAATGCAATGTGATTCAGAGTGCATCTTTCACAATGCAATGGGTCAGTAAGTATGTATTAACGTGCAATGTGAGCCATTCAGGCCACACCTCAGAGAGCCCATATGAGTTTAGAGCTCCCCATACTAAAAATATAAGCATGTAAGATAACTATTAAACACCTGCAACAGCTCACAACAACAGTACACCTTGTTGCAAAAATCATCAAGCCTACAATCGTGCAACCCTATCTGCAACACAGCCTCCCTCCCTGCAACACTGCCTCTTGTGTGTGCTGGCTTCTGGGAAAGTGTTGCACTTCTTGCAACTCTTCCATTGAAAACTTTGTGCCTCTTATGAAAGGAAGAATGCAGCAAAGATTTACCTCAGGACCATCATGGTGGACCCTCCCAGCCTCTCTCCTCACAGTGTTCTGACACACTGATTCTTGACTCAGGAACACACTACATTAACAGGAACATCTGACACAATCCACACTTCAGAAGGTAATCCCAATTATAAACATCACTTCTGATAATTTACTTAATCATGACCTAAATCCCTAACTTAATGACCAAGAAACAAATAATTCACAAAATATTTTCAAGAAGAGATCATAAAATCGGACACACACAATGCACGGAATACTGAGTAGTTTCTCGTTGTCATGTAGCTGTGAGGACCTCTGTGATCTTCATCCTGATTGGTTATGCAAGATTATCACCAGCCAATCACAACCTTCGATTTATGTATGCATTCCCTGGTCTACAAGAAGGATGATTATTCTATCCCTAAACAGAGAGGACTGAACTTTATTGACATGAAATCATGTTTCCAGCGTGTGCTGGCTCCTGGGAAAGTGTTGCACTTCTTGCAACTCTTCCATTGAAAACTTTGTGCCTCGTATGAAAGGAAGAATGCAGCAAAGATTTACCTCAGAACCATCATGGTGGACCCTCCCAGCCTCTCTCCTCACAGTGTTCTAACTTTCTCGTTTAAGGACTCGGTTCGCATTCTAATTTACAAATTACTCCTTCATGTCACGCCCAAGGCTGGAATAAATGGAATTGCGTATTTGTTATCCTCAGGTTTGTGTTTACACCTGTAGATACCTTTAGTAATTCATTCAATTCCGAGTTTATTTTACCAGAAGGAATCATTGCAGTTACAATGTCAAGTTGACTCTGTTTACCTCTAATGGAAAGTTCCGTAGTTATTCAGTGTATATATGTAGTGCATATATGTATATATGCATATATATATAGTGTATATATGTAGTGCAGCAGTATATATGTAGTGCAGCAGTGTATATATGTAGTGCAGCAGTGTATATATGTAGTGCAGCAGTGTATATATGTAGTGCAGCAGTGTATATATGTAGTGCAGCAGTGTATACAACGAATGCAGCAGTGAGAATATCACTTGTTTGATAAATGGCCACAGATGCAGCTAATGTGACATTTTGTTGTGGCAACGTTTCGCTCCTTCGAAGATTTATTAAGCTCCTAGAGAGAGATAAACATGTGTTCACTGCACATGTGTAAGTGACAGTTTTTTTTTCTTCTTCTTCAGAGATGGCAGCGAGCATGTCCGTGGTAGCAGAGATGGCAGCGAGCATGTCCATGGTAGCAGAGATGGCAGCGAGCATGTCCGTGATGGCAGAGATGGCAGCAAGCATGTCCGTGGTGGTAGACTATGAGAGAGGATGCTCAGGGTACCAGGATGACATTAAGGGTATTCATACCTGCAGTATTTACCTGGGGTCGCCGCCCCCCACACCGTGGCCCGGTCTCAGACCAGGCCTCCTGGTTACTAAATGAATGTTATCTGATACACCAGGTAAACAATGCTTGGTATACTGGTGTATGGCAGCAAAGAGAGTTAAAAGAGAAAAACAGGAAGACTAGCACTCCAACCGATGTCTACTGAAGAGGACCCCAGATAGAGGTCGAAATATAAAGACAACCATTCTTCCCGTTTTTGTCTCAATGTAAGCAGTGATTCTTATTGTTATCCATAGACTGACCCCACTACTACTACTACTACTACTACTACTACTACTACTACTACTACTACTACTACTACTACTACTACTACTACTACTACTACTCCATTACTACTACTCTTGCTACTACCGTTACTATCGCCTCCATTCACCCTTCACTCCACTCAACTACTCCTCCCTACTTTCTGCTTCTACTATTACTTCCACTACCAGCATTACCACTACTTTGTCTTCCTCTCTTTGTCCCGTCCCTGTTTTCCTCTCCTATATATACTAGCTCCCTCATTCTTTTATGTTAGTGTGGCTTTGTCAATGGTCCAAGTCGGACCGAAACGTCGTGGTAAGCTTCTCCTATGTGCCGGTTATTTGAGTATTAAGTAGTGGTTTACGCCACAAATGATAATTTCCCCTGAACAAGATTTATCAAGACAATATATGTCAACCGCTTAACAGTGTGGAAAATAATATCAATCATGGTTGGAAACATGATTTAGTGTCAATAAAACACAATGTTCACTGGTTAAGAATAGAATAATCAGCCTTCCTGTAGGCTAGGGAATGCATACATAAATCGAGGGCTGTGATTGGCTGATGATAATCTTGCATAACCAATCAGGATGAAGATCACAGAGGTCCTCACAGCTACATGACAACGAAAAACTACTCAGTATTCCGTGCATTGTGTGTGTCCGATTTTATGGTCTCTTCTTGAAAATATTTTGTGAATTATTTGTTTCTTGGCCATTAAGTTAGGGATTTAGGTCATGATTGAGTAAATTATCCGAAGTGATGTTTATAATTGGGATTACCTTCTGAAGTGTGGATTGTGTCAGATGTTCCTGATAATGTAGTGTGTTCCTGAGTCAAGAATCAGTGTGTTAGAACACTGTGAGGAGAGAGGCTGGGAGGGTCCACCATGATGGTCCTGAGGTAAATCTTTGCTGCATTCTTCCTTTCATAAGAGGCACGAAGTTTTCAATGGAAGAGTTGCAAGAAGTGCAACACTTTCCCAGGAGCCAGCACACACAAGAGGCAGTGTTGCAGGAAGGGAGGTAATGTTGCAGAGGGTTGCAGGGAAGGGAGGAGTTAGGTGTTCCCAGGTTATGACAGAGTTCACCTGCAGTAACAGACAACAGGAGATTCCAGCTAACTTGATAGTTCTTGTGCGTGAAGGGTACACAATACCGACAAAATGAAAATTTAGACACATGTGCAACATCTGGATATCTTTATTGTAGACGTTTCGCCATCCAGTGGCTTTATCAATACAAATTCCAGGACATAATTAGAAGACAGAAGAACTATATACAAAAGATGAGGTAATCAGTCCCTCAGTCTTGGAGTTGGTGTGAAGATCACCGTAGTCGTGAAGACTCTGGAGCACAGGCAGTATATAAGCGCCAGCCTTCTTGCCAGTGCTCCAGATTCTTCAAGACTACGGTGATCTTCACATCAACTCCAAGACTGAGGGACTGATTACCTCATCTTTTGTATGTAGTTCCTCTGTCTTCCAATCACGTCCTTGAATTTGTACTGATCAACAGTGAGTCACATAACGGTCAGTGATTCACGTAGGGAGGGAGTGAATCAGTAACGGTTACTATGAGTACAGTGGTACACAGTACTGACAGATGTTTCACATGTGTCTAAATTTAATAGTTCTTGTAAACATAGTTCGTCCATGTTTCACCATTATCTTCTCTCCTCTTATTCCCTCATTATCTCCATTCCTTCTCCTCCTGATTTGCTCTGGCTAAAGTCAGTATGACACTTCCTGCATTGGCTGACGTTATCACTGACTGATCTCTTAATTAACCTGACAGCAGTGAACAAGGTTGATCTGCAACTGCATTCTTCCTCAAGGGGGAGCTTTTGATCCAGGGAATTGAAGCTACCCTCCCTTTATTCGGATCACACCTGATTACCTCCCACTCACCAGGCTCTGTGTGACCCCTACGAGTTTATAGCGTTTCTCCGTACCATAATAATAATAATAATAATAATAATAATAATAATAATAATAATAATAATAATAATAATAATAATAATAATAATAATAATAATAATAATAATGAATTTTAGGAAATACAATATTTTGAGAACACTGACCCTTCATATATCATCACTTTCATTAATACGCATATTTGTTTCTTCCGGAATGTAGGTTAAATTATGCAGAATTTAACCTGGTTCTAAATAAGTTAACTTTAGTTAATTACCCTAAGATAATATTCATAATTAAGGATTATTTATATATATATATACATATATATATATACATATATATATACATATATATATATATATATATATATTTTATTTTATTTTATTATCACACCGGCCGATTCCCACCAAGGCAGGGTGGCCCGAAAAAGAAAAACTTTCACCATCATTCACTCCATCACTGTCTTGCCAGAAGGGTGCTTTACACTACAGTTTTTAAACTGCAACATTAACACCCCTCCTTCAGAGTGCAGGCACTGTACTTCCCATCTCCAGGACTCAAGTCCGGCCTGCCGGTTTCCCTGAATCCCTTCATAAATGTTACTTTGCTCACACTCCAACAGCACGTCAAGTATTAAAAACCATTTGTCTCCATTCACTCCTATCAAACACGCTCACGCATGCCTGCTGGAAGTCCAAGCCCCTCGCACACAAAACCTCCTTTACCCCCTCCCTCCAACCCTTCCTAGGCCGACCCCTACCCCGCCTTCCTTCCACTACAGACTGATACACTCTTGAAGTCATTCTGTTTCGCTCCATTCTCTCTACATGTCCGAACCACCTCAACAACCCTTCCTCAGCCCTCTGGACAACAGTTTTGGTAATCCCGCACCTCCTCCTAACTTCCAAACTACGAATTCTCTGCATTATATTCACACCACACATTGCCCTCAGACATGACATCTCCACTGCCTCCAGCCTTCTCCTCGCTGCAACATTCATCACCCACGCTTCACACCCATATAAGAGCGTTGGTAAAACTATACTCTCATACATTCCCCTCTTTGCCTCCAAGGACAAAGTTCTTTGTCTCCACAGACTCCTAAGTGCACCACTCACTCTTTTTCCCTCATCAATTCTATGATTCACCTCATCTTTCATAGACCCATCCGCTGACACGTCCACTCCCAAATATCTGAATACGTTCACCTCCTCCATACTCTCTCCCTCCAATCTGATATTCAATCTTTCATCACCTAATCTTTTTGTTATCCTCATAACCTTACTCTTTCCTGTATTCACCTTTAATTTTCTTCTTTTGCACACCCTACCAAATTCATCCACCAATCTCTGCAACTTCTCTTCAGAATCTCCCAAGAGCACAGTGTCATCAGCAAAGAGCAGCTGTGACAACTCCCACTTTGTGTGTGATTCTTTATCTTTTAACTCCACGCCTCTTGCCAAGACCCTCGCATTTACTTCTCTTACAACCCCATCTATAAATATATTAAACAACCACGGTGACATCACACATCCTTGTCTAAGGCCTACTTTTACTGGGAAAAAATTTCCCTCTTTCCTACATACTCTAACTTGAGCCTCACTATCCTCGTAAAAACTCTTCACTGCTTTCAGTAACCTACCTCCTACACCATACACTTGCAACATCTGCCACATTGCCCCCCTATCCACCCTGTCATACGCCTTTTCCAAATCCATAAATGCCACAAAGACCTCTTTAGCCTTATCTAAATACTGTTCACTTATATGTTTCACTGTAAACACCTGGTCCACACACCCCCTACCTTTCCTAAAGCCTCCTTGTTCATCTGCTATCCTATTCTCCGTCTTACTCTTAATTCTTTCAATTATAACTCTACCATACACTTTACCAGGTACACTCAACAGACTTATCCCCCTATAATTTTTGCACTCTCTTTTATCCCCTTTGCCTTTATACAAAGGAACTATGCATGCTCTCTGCCAATCCCTAGGTACCTTACCCTCTTCCATACATTTATTAAATAATTGCACCAACCACTCCAAAACTATATCCCCACCTGCTTTTAACATTTCTATCTTTATCCCATCAATCCCGGCTGCCTTACCCCCTTTCATTTTACCTACTGCCTCACGAACTTCCCCCACACTCACAACTGGCTCTTCCTCACTCCTACAAGATGTTATTCCTCCTTGCCCTATACACGAAATCACAGCTTCCCTATCTTCATCAACATTTAACAATTCCTCAAAATATTCCTTCCATCTTCCCAATACCTCTAACTCTCCATTTAATAACTCTCCTCTCCTATTTTTAACTGACAAATCCATTTGTTCTCTAGGCTTTCTTAACTTGTTAATCTCACTCCAAAACTTTTTCTTATTTTCAACAAAATTTGTTGATAACATCTCACCCACTCTCTCATTTGCTCTCTTTTTACATTGCTTCACCACTCTCTTAACTTCTCTCTTTTTCTCCATATACTCTTCCCTCCTTGCATCACTTCTACTTTGTAAAAACTTCTCATATGCTAACTTTTTCTCCCTTACTACTCTCTTTACATCATCATTCCACCAATCGCTCCTCTTCCCTCCTGCACCCACTTTCCTGTAACCACAAACTTCTGCTGAACACTCTAACACTACATTTTTAAACCTACCCCATACCTCTTCGACCCCATTGCCTATGCTCTCATTAGCCCATCTATCCTCCAATAGCTGTTTATATCTTACCCTAACTGCCTCCTCTTTTAGTTTATAAACCTTCACCTCTCTCTTCCCTGATGCTTCTATTCTCCTTGTATCCCATCTACCTTTTACTCTCAGTGTAGCTACAACTAGAAAGTGATCTGATATATCTGTGGCCCCTCTATAAACATGTACATCCTGAAGTCTACTCAACAGTCTTTTATCTACCAATACATAATCCAACAAACTACTGTCATTTCGCCCTACATCATATCGTGTATACTTATTTATCCTCTTTTTCTTAAAATATGTATTACCTATAACTAAACCCCTTTCTATACAAAGTTCAATCAAAGGGCTCCCATTATCATTTACACCTGGCACCCCAAACTTACCTACCACACCCTCTCTAAAAGTTTCTCCTACTTTAGCATTCAAGTCCCCTACCACAATTACTCTCTCACTTGGTTCAAAGGCTCCTATACATTCACTTAACATCTCCCAAAATCTCTCTCTCTCCTCTGCATTCCTCTCTTCTCCAGGTGCATACACACTTATTATGACCCACTTCTCGCATCCAACCTTTACTTTAATCCACATAATTCTTGAATTTACACATTCATATTCTCTTTTCTCCTTCCATAACTGATCATTTAACATTACTGCTACCCCTTCCTTTGCTCTAACTCTCTCAGATACTCCAGATTTAATCCCATTTATTTCCCCCCACTGAAACTCTCCTACCCCCTTCAGCTTTGTTTCGCTTAGGGCCAGGACATCCAACTTCTTTTCATTCATAACATCAGCAATCATCTGTTTCTTGTCATCCGCACTACATCCACGCACATTTAAGCAACCCAGTTTTATAAAGTTTTTCTTCTTCTCTTTTTTAGTAATTGTATACAGGAGAAGGGGTTACTAGCCCATTGCTCCCGGCATTTTAGTCGCCTCATACGACACGCATGGCTTACGGAGGAAAGATTCTTTTCCACTTCCCCATGGACAATAGAAGAAATAAAAAAGAACAAGAGCTATTTAGAAAAAGGAGAAAAACCTAGATGTATGTATATATATATATGCATGTGCGTGTCTGTGAAGTGTGACCAAAGTGTAAGTAGGAGTAGCAAGATATCCCTGTTATCTTAGCGTGTTTATGAGACAGAAAAAGAAACCAGCAATCCTACCATCATGCAAAACAGTTACAGGTTTTTGTTTCACAGTCATCTGGCAGGACGGTAGTACTTCCCTGGGTGGTTGCTGTCTACCAACCTACTACCATATATATATATATATATATATATATATATATATATATATATATATCTTTCAACACACAGGCCGTATCCCACCAAGGCAGGGTGGCCCAAAAGGAAAAACGAAAGTTTCTCCTTTTATATTTAGTAATATATACAGGAGAAGTGGTTACTAGCTCCTTGCTCCCGGCATTTTAGTCGCCTCTTACAACACGCATGGCTTACGGAGGAAGAATTCTGTTCCACTTCCCCATGGAGGTAAGACGAAATAAGCAAGAACAAGAACTAGTAAGAAAAATGGAAGAAAACCCAGAGGGGTGTGTATATACATATATGCTTGTACATGTATGTGTAGTGTGACCTAAGTGTAAGTAGAAGTAGCAAGACGTATCTGAAACCTTGCATGTTTATGAGACAGAAAAATGGACAGCAGCAATCCTACCTTCATGTAAAACAATTACAGGTTTCCGTTTTACACTCACTTGGCAGGACGGTAGTACCTCCCTGGGCGGATATATATATATATATATATATATATATATATACATATATATATATATATATATATATATATATATATATATAATATATATATATATATATATATATATATATATATTACTTATTACCTAGATAAGGTGAGAGGTTCAACAGTTACTGTGCTAGGATAGTACATCACATATTAAGTACAGATGGGATCTTATGTAGTACACAAGCTGAAGTATTTCAGTCACACACACACACTTGTCTGATACCTTCTCTCGCTGTAAATAAAAAAAAATGTAGAGTGACAGAGGCAGAAGGAATAAATGGGGTTGGTGGCGTCATATAGCAGAGCTTGTAATGTGTGTGTGTAGCGGTGAGAGAAGGAACGAGGTTTTTATAAGCTCTGGTCAGCCTCTCTCACTCTGGCCTGGAGGGTAGGTGCACAGCGAAGTCCCTCTGGGTAAGCTTCGCTACCTTCTAGTTTTTTTTGTCCTTTTGACCATATGCACTGAAGGAGAAATTGTTGCGCTATATTCAGATGATGGAGGAGTTTTTAATTGTCTTTCTACATCTCTAGAATCATCACTCATAGCACATCAAAGATTCATATTGTCTCGGGAACCTTGAGAACCACATTTATAAACAAGAAAACTATCCTCATCGTAGAAAATAAAAAAAAATTCGTAAATCAACCATTCCATCATATTAGCTCCAGCGTTGCAGATTCACGACCGCAAACCAACAAGTCGTAAAAATCGGGAAGGGACAAAAGGATTGCTTATGGAATCAGAAAGGAACAGGTAGAAATCGTTCTCTGAATGGACCTACCGATGGGAAAAATGCGTGTTGCAAAACCTGAGTGTAGCCAATTACAGCTAAGGCCTTGCAGGTGTCCCTAATGAGGTGATTCTCCAGTCGTAACCCTCTGCGTGTTCCCTATTCACTCGAAATGAAAACGAATGGTAAAAAAAAACTGGAGGTGGATAGAGGGAGAAAGGGAGAAAGGGAGGGACAGAGACACATAAAAAGATGGGGCCAAAGCAAGTAAAGGGAGGGAGATATGGAGAGGAGAGAGTCATATAAGGAAATTAGAAATGACAGATATACAGAGAAACAGTCTCGTAGCCCAGGCAGTGTTGGGGTTCCACTCTGGTTCACCACTTGACTGGTAGATGACTGATATATTTGTGAGACATAGATTGACTGTCAACTTCACGTGTACACTTTGAGCATGAATAATAATAATAATAATAATAATAATAATAATAATAATAATAATAATAATAATAATAATAATAATAATAATAATAATAATAATAATAATAATAAATTTCTACAGGTACATGTACAAGGTATACAGACCTATCTGACATCAATGACATACTACTGTATAGAAAGCCGCTTGTTATGCTGAGCATTTCGGGCAGCTAAAGTTAATTTTGTCCCCAGGATGCGACCCACACCGGTCGACTAACACCCGGAACCTATTTACTGCTAGATGAACAGGAACAGCAAATGTCTTAAGGAAACACGCCCTAACGTTTCCACTCGTATTAGGGATCAAACCACGGACCTCAATGTGCGAGCTGAGTGCTCTACCAACCGAGCTACGGGATACCAAAAAACTTTAACAGGTAATCAATCTCACCTATTTCTTCCTCGTTAGTAACATTGGCTCATCTGCAAGACTGAGTATTTCTAGAAAGTAACGTAGAGGTGAATGTTGCCTGTTCAGTAATGTTGAGTTTGCATGTTAGCGATTGCATTTCATTATCACTGTATGTTTTAGCAGGCAATATAAAATATTTTACATAGGGTTTTCTACAAAAGTAGTTCAGTATACAGCTCCTTATATACCTACTTATAGACGAGGAATTGACAAGGTGGACAAATAGGATGTTCCAGAGATGGGACACAGACACAAGGGATCAGGAATTGGAAGTTGAAGACTCAGATGAGTCAAAGATGTTAGGGAGTATTTCTTTTGTCAGAGTTGTCAGGAAGTGGAATAGTCTGGCAAGTGATGTAGTGGAGGCAGGAACCATACATAGTTTTAAGACGAGGTATGATAAAGCTCATGGAGCAGGGAGAGAGAGGACCTAGTAGCCATCAGTGAAGAAGCGGAGCCAGGAGCTATGTCTCGACCCCTGTAACCACAAATAGGTGATTACAGATAGGTGAGTACAAATAGGTGAGTATAGACATGTCACCATGTAGGTTCCCCTGCATTCATGCACACACATGTTGCATTATGGCAAGCTAGCAACTTGCACGGACAATTCACCTTGTTAGTCTAATCGTCTTGCGATGACATTCCTCCCCTAGTACAGATCATGGTGTCTCGTACCTGTTCCCTGGTCACCATATATCTGTCACCTGATCGCCTGCAGCTGCAACCAGCGTCTGTTGCTCTTATGCAAATAACCTTCAAAGTTCCATAACGGCTGGCTGACTAGCAACGCTCTCCACTGCAACATACAATGCATTCCACCCCTTACGTAAGGCGACTCCCATTGCAACCCACGACCCACAAGCCTTGCAAGCCCCTACCCATCAATGCCTCCTCTCCTCTGTACCTTTCCCAGGCGCAGAAACGACTGCAGGGAAAGGTCCCAATGGAGGTAGGGAGGGGTGGGGGCCAATAGGTCCAACCTATTCCCACAACCCATGCCGACCCACCTCAAAAGACCAAAAAAACAATAACAACAGGTGCTTGTGTGCATTATTGCATAGGCGGTGTTCGTTTTCATGGCCACGGCTTCCGTCCGAGGTGACTTCATAATTACTTCGGGCGATTGCTCATCGACATGTGGTATTTAGCTAAAAGTGTGATTACACTAATGAGACTTGACGGATCTGGCAGAGCCTGAATGCATGGTGCGTTCTGTTGATAATGCGACGCTGAAGTCAAGGCTAAGAGGCCATACGAACACCCTTCTACCAGCTACGACACCCGGTGCAAAACTCAAATTACGAGACAACTTTTCGACATGTGCGAAACTGTCAGATCGTGAGACACTATTTCGACCTATGCAGAGCTTTATTAAGTCATAAGAGACAATGGTTTAGAGCTTCATCGTGAGTTAATAACAAAACAGTCGTCTCGTGAGGCTTGTTCCACCCGAGTCTTTACTGTGGTCGGCAACACGACCACTATGGTCGGCAACACGACCACTATGGTCGGTACAGGTACAATGTATACAGACCATAGCTGACATCCATGACATACTATATAGAAATCTCATTATGCAGAGCATTCCGGGCAAATTAGGTTAATTATGTTCCCAGGATGCGACCCACACCAGTAGACTAACACCCTAGAGAAAGTACAAAGGTTTGCAACAAGACTAGTCCCAGAGCTAAGAGGTATGTCCTACGAGGAGAGGTTAAGGGAACTCGACCTGACGACAATGGAGGACAGGAGAGATAGGGGGGGGGACATGATAACGACATACAAAATACTGAGAGGAATTGACAAGGTGGACAAAGACAGGATGTTCCAGAGATTGGACACAGCAATAGGGGGACACAGTTGGAAGTTGAAGACACAGATGAATCACAGGGATGTTAGGAAGTATTTCTTCAGCCACAGAGTAGTCAGGAAGTGGAATAGTTTGGGAAGCGATGTAGTGGTGGCAGGATCCATACATAGCTTTAAGCAGAGGTATGATAAAGCTCACGGCTCAGGGAGAGTGACCTAGTAGCGACCAGTGAAGAGGCGGGGCCAGGAGCTAGGACCCGACCACTGCAACCTCAACTAGGTGAGCACAACTAGGCGAGTACCCAGGTACCTGTTTACTGATAGGTGAACAGGGACAGCAGGTGTCTTAAAGAAACGCGTCCTAATGTTTCCACCCGTACCGGAGATCGAACCACGGACTTTAGTGTGTGAGCTGAGTGCGCTACCAACCGAGCCATGGGACAATTGAACATTCAGTTGAACATGCTTATTAATATTGATTATATTCTTGGCTGGTGGTGAACAGATAACATGACCGCAATGTCGTCGACAGTCTTGAAACCCCATTAACCAGCCATGAACAGAAAACTAAACCTGAAGGAATGGGATAAAATTCCTTGGATCAACAGCCCCTTCACCAATGGAAATAAGTCACTCTGTCTGACTTTTTTGGGTTATCCTAGGTTCTCTACACATATGCTGCTATGTATGATAATTCTATGTAACTGTACTGTGTATACCTGAATAAATTTACTTACTTACTTACTTACTTACTTACCAGAATCAAGGACCCTCCCATAAAGTTTAATTAAGTTAGTCCAGAAATAAAAGAAAATGAAATATTACAAATGTTATAGAAAACTGTTTATTAGCTATAACTAAAATATTATACAAATTGTTCACACACAAATTTATTAACCTTGGATCAAAATTCTATGTTGGTTCAAGTAACAAGTTGTTCAGGAAAATGTTGTATATTCACTGTTCAAAATTATTTTATGGGACATGCATAATATAACAGTTGTTATAACGAGTAACTACTGCACTGTGTTAACACTAACATAATGTTACACTCTGGTGTTACTTATTATTGCATGTTTAATTTTCTTTGACATTTCTTGCAGTTCATCTGAAGCTTCTTACCCAGCCTAACTCTTTTGGAGAAAACACAATGAGTGACGGCATCTGATCTTCCAGACGTTGTATAATTGTTGAATTAACTCTGCTGCAGCCCCAGAGCTCTAGTCCACTTAGATGAGGAAGAGCTGTGGGAATGTTAATGAGAGCAGTGCCAGTGAGGTTTGGCATTCTAGTCAAATTGAGTTCTTGGAGCAGTGGGCACCGAGCCACCACCTCGGCAATACCAGCGTCAGTCATAGTGGAACTAGTAAGCAGTGGTGGGCTGAACATGCCGTAAGCTGCCGTCATACATTTGAGTGTTAGTCTGAGCAGGTTAGGGCAATTCCTTGCCAGGGTTTTCACTACCAAGTCATTCAAGGACTGAAATACAAGCTCAAGGTGAACCAACTGCGATAAACGTTTCCCTGTAAACAGATCTGTGAGGCCAGTCACACTTACGCCATCATCCAAGAAAAGTGTTAGCGAGGTCAGCTTTTTTAGACCGTGCAGCCCACGTAGTCCAACGTCAGTCATGTTAACACACTTCATGATCATTAGTTCTTCCAGCAGCACTAGGTTACTAAATGACTTATATGAGATGTCTGTTAAATATTTACCATGTATGTGAAGACTCTTGAGACAGTGACCGAGCTCCTTCGTCAGTAATGTTATTGAAGAATCGTGTATCTCAGACATGTCTTCAATGTTAAGGTATTGGAGATGTTTACACTGTCTAGCAATACTTTCCAATTCTTCATCAGTTAGTGATGAACACATGTTAAAGTTTAAATATCGCAGTTCCTTGAAACCAGAAGTTAGAAGAAAACTATAAGTCAACCTTGAGTGTCTGTCTGTAATCAACCTTTGTATGACGGGGCGATTTCTCTCAGAAAGTTGAAGTACACACGTGTATGATGGATCAATACAATGTATGAGCGTGAGTTTCCTCAGCATTTTACAAGAATCTGCGACGTGAAGCAGGAAATTATCATTCGTAAGATTTTGCAATTCCAGTGATAGCAAGAAAGGTGAGGCTGTCACTAACCTCTGCTCTCTCTTGGTGTCTGTGTTATACACGAAATTAAATTCAAGATGTCTCCACAGTATGGGATCTTTGGCCAAGTCTCGCCATGCAGTACACACAGGAGCCACGCTAAAACACAGTTCTGGAACACTAAGGAATGAGAAAATGTGTAGCAAAAGTTCATTAGGAAGACAAGTTATGTAAAACTTGGCTTGTAAACCACTGGTAGTTCTGGCTTGTAACTCTGCATCATCCCCAGAACACTCTACTTCACCACCAGTAACAACAATCTCAGCCATGGTTGTTGTAAAGTCTTCGTTTGATCAACCAGTGTTGCTGGAGGACAGTTGTGCTGAGGGTGGACTGAGAGGTTGAGCACACGAAGCTTCTAACCACTTCACGTCCTTCCCACTTCTCTGTTACCTGTAAATAAAAATTCAACAATAAAGTATAAAAAATGTATCACTACTAAACAATATTTAATGCAAAAATATTGATAATACTGGAAAAATGTAAGTGGGAGGGGGTTAGTGTTCTCCTAGAGGTAAACAAACATGCGTCATTACTCACAAACACACGTAGGAGAAAAACCTACAATTTATAATAATTCGCATAAAAGCATAAGTATCTCGTGGCGGGACGTCCTCTTTAATAAATACCGTTAATATATGTGAAGATTAATGGTTCAGAGAACCGACAAGTTGGTAAATTAGACACATGTGCAACACTTGGGTATCTTTAATAAGGATAACGTTTCGCCACACAGTGGCTTCATTAGTCCATATCAAGGGAAATGGTGACCCGGTGACCTGGTGGCTAAAGCTCTCGCTTCACACATGGAGGGCCCGGGTTCGATTCTCGGCGGGTGGAAACATTTCGACGTGTTTCCTTACACCTGCTGTCTTGTTTACCTAGCAGCGAATAGGTACCTGGGTTTTAGTCGACTGGTGTGGGTCCCATCCTGGGGGACAAGATTGAGGACCCCTCCGGGGTTAAAAATCCGAACGAAATCTTAACACACGTCTTCTCTCTCCAGCCTGCACTGATGGATGATAGAGTGTGCCGGATTATTCTTTATATTAGGTTGATAAAGCCCCAGACATGACTCACGAAATCGTAATGACACAATTGCAAACAAATCATATCACGGGTGGAGTTTTGAGACTGATCGCGGATTCAAACCCCACCATTGGTAAGGTTTGCGCCAGACATCTTCACATTCAAGCGATACACACATCCTGACCATAATATATCTCATTCCACAGAGGGAAGGACCTGCTATAAGCACAGAAAAGCATCCTAATAAATCTATTAGATTCTTTAGTAAATCCGGTGATACTTACCAAGTGTTAGTTAAAATCACTTCAGGAAAAGTCAGGGAACTCTACTGAAGGTTGCAACTCCGCTATCGAATTGACACTGACTGTGTCTCCCAGCACTTAGTCTATTATAATTATCCCCTCAAGGGATAGCGTTTCCAGAATAAGGATTCTCAAATGTTGAACAATAAAGAAGGAGCACTGCTGTAGGCCTACTGGCCCAGGCAGGCCCTTATCAAGACCATTCATGTATTTGTCCAACACCTTTTCCCAATGTTAGGTAGAAGGACACAAGTGTAACTAATGTGACATTTTATTGTGGCATACATGGCAGGTCTCCTTATCAAAAACCAGTCCTTATCAAGGACAGTGATTCCCTTCACCTGCATCAAGGCACCACCTTGCAGGAACTAATGTCCACTGCAGGATGGCCACAATAATATAAATCTAACTAACAATTAAGCAGTTATGACACAAGTTACCAAGTAAGTAAATCCTTAATAAAACTTTACGACATTGTTATAACAAAATAATTTCATTTTCTTTGAAAGGCTTTTCTCTGACACAAAAACACTAACATATTTGTTTATGCAAGATAGCAAAAACATTAACACAATTAACATCTCTTACAAAATTCGTTGTTAGTTATGTTTTAAGATAATGAGTTGTTCACGAATGTAATTATTACAAATGTTCATTGAAAATGTTATATACTCATTGTTCAAAATTATTTTAAGAGACATTCTATAATATATCATATGTGTATTATTTACTAACTAGATATTGTAACAATCAGACTGTTGCACTTCGTTAACATTAACAATGTTACATTCTGGTGTTACTGATTATTGCATCTTTTAATATTTGGTATTAAGGGCTGAACCAATCTCTCCACGTCCGGTGGACCACAGTAAGTGACGGCATCTGGTCTTTCAGACGTTGTATAATTGTTGAATTAACTCTGCGGCAGCCCCAGAGCTCTAGTCTGCGTAGATGAGGAAGAGCTGTGGGAATGTTAATGAGAGCAGTGCCAGTGAGCTTTGACATACTAGTCAAACTGAGTTCTTGAAGCAGTGGGCACCGAGCCACCACCTCGGCAATACCAGCGTCAGTCATATTGAGACGAGTGCACAGTGTTAGGCTGACAAAGTTATCGATTGGCAACAAGCATAAAAGATTTAGTGTGAGCAGTTTAGGGCAGCTCCATGCCAGGGTGCTCACTAGCGAGTCATCAAAGTGCTGGAATCCAAGCTCAAGGTGAACCAACTCTTGTGAGCCTTCTACAAGTAGTCTTGTGACTGCAGGGAAAGTTACCATATGACCAAACCAAAGTGTCAGTGAGGTCAGCTTTTTTAAAAGGCATATCCCACGTAGTCCAAAGTTGGACATATTATGACACTTCCAGATAGTTAATTCTTCCAGCAACACTAAGTTACTAAGCGATAAATATGACATGTCTGTTATAAGAAGACCATGTATGTGAAGACTCTTGAGACAGTGACTCAGCTCCGTCGTTAGTAAAATTATTGAAGAATCGTGTAACTCAGACACGTCTTGAATGTTAAGGTATTTCAGATATTTACACTGTCTAACAATATCTTCCAAATCATCATCAGTAAGTAATGAGTAAGAATTTAAGTCCAAATATTGAAGTTGCTTGAAGTCAGCGATAAGATAAAAATCTGATTCACGATAACATCCTCTCAAAAATCGCATATCATTGAAGCAAGAAGTTAGACGATCACGCCTTGAAGCTTTCCTTGAGCAATTATCTAACTTCAAACTTCTCATGTTGGGACAATTTGTAACAAAAGACTGAAGAACTGTATATGACATATCATCACAGTGCATAAGAGTGAGATTCTTCAACATTCTGCAAGAAGCTGCAACACGAAGCAGGAAATTTGAATCCTTCCTGAGATTGTGAACCTCGAGTGAGTGTAAGAGAGGTGAGGCAGCCACTAACCTCTGCTCTGGTCTAGTGTCTCTCCTACCATGGAAATCCAATACAAGACGTCTCCATAGTATGGGATCTTTGGACAAGTTTCGCCATGCTGTACATACAGGAGCCACGCTCAAACACAGCTCTTGAACACTGAGGAACGAGAATATACGTACTAAAAGCTCATTAGGAAGACAAGTTATACATAAACCACCAGGACACACTACTTCACCACCAGTAACAGCCTCCGCCATTGTTGTTGTAAAGTCTTCGTTTAATCAACAAGCGTTGCTGGAGGACAGAGTTGTGTTAAGGGTAGACTGAGAGGGTTGAACACATTCGCCCAGACCAGAGTCCTGGCACGGGTCTTGCAGGTGGTATACAAGGCTGCACTCGAAGCTTAATACTTCCAAATACTCCAATTTCTTTCGTCTTCTTTGTGACATGTAAAGAAAAAATCAAGAATAAAGGTTAAAATACATAAAGGTTAAATATTATTTAACGCAAAAGCATTGAAAGTCATTGAAAAATGTAAGGGTTAGGGTTTTCCTCCCAGGGGTAAACATAAGAAGGAACGCTGCTGCAGGTCTACTGGCCCATGCGGGGTAGGTCCAAGCCTCCTTCCGGCTTAAGCCAATACCCTAACCTAATTAGTTCAGGTCACATTCACTTAAGGCTATAACTAACATAAGGATAGAGGACCACTGCAGAAGGCCTACTGGCCCATACAAGGCAGTTCCTTATCAAAACGACCCCTACCCAAAGCTACCCAAGAATATCCTCCCGTACCCAATGACACCAATCAAAAAAAAGCCCCTCCCACTCGTATATTTGTCCAATTTCTTTTTAAAGCAACCGACGGTCCTAGTCTCTATCACGTTACTCGGAAGATTGTTCCACGCATCCACAACTGTTCGAAAACCAGTACTGACCTATGTCCTTTCTAAATCTAAATTTATCCAACTTAAATCCATCATTTCTAGTTCGACACCCTCAGTACTTTATTAATATCACCTTTGTTTATGCCCGTCATCCACTTATACACTTCAGTGATATCTCCTCTCTTTCTACGTCTCTCCATATTCTTCTCTACATTCAACAAATATCATAACATCAACAATAATGACGAAGAATTAGACACAAGTGAAGTATTACCTTCCCTCCAATGAACGACGGGCAGAGATGGAAGTACTGAAAGAACTAGTTTAAGTACAAATATCTCTTTCCCAGTGGAAATAAATGGTATAAAATACCGACACAATGGAAATATAAACATATATGCAGTATAATGTGATCCTTTATTGACTACGTTTCGCCCACGCAGTGGGCTTTTTCAGGTCACAAACAGATCTTCTCAGCACGTATGCCGTATTCTATTCAAGATTGATGGACTGACCACATCGACTCAAGGTTGAGGGACTGATTACCTCATTCTCCTCCTGTTCTTCAAGATTCTCCTTTGTATGGACTGATGAAGCCACTGTGTGGCGAAACGTTTCCTCAATAAAGATACCCAAGAGTTGCACATGTGTCTAATTTATCAACATGTCGGTTCTCTGAACCATTCATCTACTACCTGGGGTGGAAAGGATCACATTATACTGAATATGTGTTTATATTTCCCAGACGGAAATTAATAATCTTAGCAAAGGTGATCTTAGCAGAGGTGTAGCTTTTGTAGCAGCTGTGTTTAGCTTTTCTTTTTTATTATAATTGTACCAGCTGACCCAAAAATCTCCTTCAAGAATTAAACTCTACTTTTTGAGATCTAGGAAGAACGATTAATGGAAATTTTGTAAGTTATTTCCCAGGCCTCAAGATAAAAAAAATATGATAAAAAGAAAATATAAGTCTTCAATAAATGCGGTGATACATACCAAGTGTTGGTTAAAATGACTCTTAATGACTTGAGGAAAGATCAAGGAACTCTACTGAAGGTTACAACGCCGCTATCACGACTACTGAGTGAGTTCAGGAAAGATCAAGGAACTCTACTGAAGGTGACAACGCCACTATCGAGTGGACACTGACTGTGTCTCCCATCTCTTGGTCTATTATAGCCTTCGTCGGCATGCCCTATAGTAGTAGTAGTAGTAGTAGTAATAGTAATAGCAGTAGTAGTTGTACATGAAAGGTAGTAGTAGTAAGTGTAATGATGCAGTATATTGAGAGTAAGATACATGTGCAACATCTGGGTATGAGAGTAAGACACATGTGCAACATCTGGGTATCTTTATTGTAGACGTTAGTTGTAGTAGTACAACTAACCCATCTCTTTGGGAAGGACCTACTTCCACTGGGGAATCCCGCCTACCAGTGAATTTGCCCTCGTCTGCTTCACCTGACGTTACTATATAAGCGCCAGGATTCTTTCTTCTGCTTCAGAATCTCCACGACTATGGTGCTGTTCGCACCTACTCCTAGGTTGAGGGACTGATTACCTCATCTTCTGTACATAGTTCTACTGTCTTCAAGTTATGTCCTGGAATTTGTATTGATAAAGCCACTGGATGGCGAAACGTCTACAATAAAGATACCCAGATGTTGTTGTCTTACTCTCATCTTGTCGGTATTATATACCATTCGTACACATGCAGTATATTACATCTCAAGAGGGTTAAGGAGACCCTCAAGTGATAACGAGGGTGGAAATAAATGGTATAAAATACCGACACAATGGAAATATAAACACAAATGCAGTATAATGTGATCCTTTATTGACAACGTTTCACCCACACAGTGGAAAAAGCCCACTGTGTGGGTGAAACGTTGTCAATAAAGGATCACATTATACTGCACTTGTGTTTATATTTCCATTGATAACGAGGGTCATGTATACACTTGACACTTGTCAAATATTGATTTCTTGTTTATCTTCCAGTTTTCTGTATTAAAGATTGAGACACTTATGCAACATATGGGAATCTTTATTCAGGAAACGTTTCGCCACACAGTGGCTTCATCAGTCCAATACAAAGAGGAAAGATGAATGGTTCAGAGAACCGACATGTTGATAAATTAGACACATATGCAACTCTTGGGTATCTTTATTGAGGAAACGTTTCGCCACACAGTGGCTTCATCAGTCCATACTTAGGAGAAACTTGAAGAACAGGAGGAGAATGAGGTAATTCTTCGCTTGCCTAATTCTTGGGCACAACCTACTTCCACATTGAACAAATGTGACACCACCTATGACTGCTGCACCTCTCCTGCCATACGGTTTATAAGCTGCTTCTCCGCTCATATGCCGTATTCTACTCAAGATTGATGGACTGAACACATCGACTTAAGGTTGAGGGACTGATTACCTCATTCTCCTCCTGTTCTTCAAGTTTCTCCTATGTATGGACTGATGAAGCCACTGTGTGGCGAAACGTTTCCTCAATAAAGATACCCAAGAGTTGCACATGTGTCTAATTTATCAACAAAGAGGAAGGCGTAAGGAGAGGAGGAGTATGAGGTAATCAGTCCCTCAGCCTGGAGTCGATGTGTTCAGTCCATCAATCTTGTAGAATGTACAGCATAGGGCCGTAGACGTGGCTTATATACTGTAGTGAGGTGAATAAAGAATAAAGATTCCCATATGTTGCATAAGTGTTTCAATCTTCAACTTGTCGGTTTTTCAAACCATTCTTCACATTTTCTGTATTGGACTGAAGAAGCCACTGGCTGGCGAACCGTTTCCAGAATAGTTTCAAATATTGCACAAGAAAGAGCACTGCTGCAGGCCTGCTGGCACAGGCAGGTCCTTGTCAAATCAACTCACAAACAAAAATATTTGCCCAACACATTTTCAACTGAGGGACTGATTACCTCAAACTCCTCCTCTCCTTTGTATTGGACTGATGAAGACACTGTGAGGCTAACAGTTTCTTCAATATCAAAATGGTATACAATACCGACAAGTTGGTAAATAAGAGACAGGCAACATTTAGGTATCTTTATTCCGAAACGTTTCGCCTGCATAGTAGGCTTCGTCAGTCAAATACAAAGCAGGAAGATGTAAGGAGAAGAAGAGTGTTAGGTAATCAGTGGTATAAACCTTGGTAATAAATACCGACAAGTTGGTTTAGAAAGACACGTAAGCAAACACTATAACATATTGGAAATAAATGGTATAAAATACCGACACAATGGAAATATAAACACATATACAGTATAATGTGATCCTTTATTGACATCGTTTCACCCACACAGTGGGCTTTTTCAAGTCACAAACAGATCTACCTGGGGTGGAAGGAACGCGAGTATTTATAGTCAGGTTCAGAATGCTGAGGTCAGGTGGAGAATGCTGCATCTGATGATGTACCGAGTGGGGTTATAGAGTCTAAAATCTTGGGTAGCTTGGAAAGGAGATTGGATAAGTTTGTGAGCAGATCTTCTACAGTGTTCTTATGTGGGATAGCTATCCCACATAATACTTAAGCAGCACCAACCCAACAACACAGGAGTCTTTAAAATGGTATAAAATACCGACAGGTTGTTAGGTAAGACACATATGCAACAGTTAGGTATCTTTATTATGAAACGTTTCGCCTACACAGTAGGCTTCTTCAGTCAAGTACAGAGAAGTTGATAGAAGCAGAAGATACTTGAAGACGATGTAATCAGTCCATCACCCTTAAAGTTTTGAGGTGGTCAGTCCCTCAGTCTGGAGAAGAGCATTGTTCCATAGTATGAAACAATATGGAGATGAAGTGACAGGATGGAGCTTTTTATAGCGCCAAGAGGTGAGACGTAGGCCACTAGGAGAGGTAAGAACTCAGTGTTCCTCCATTCTTATGTTCTTATGACATTCCTCAGGTCACGTGCGTCACATCTCACTCTCCGCCTATATATATAATGTCTTTCTACCTCTGTATGTTAGAAGTGATCAAGGTCCCAGGACCGAAACGTTTTCTAATAAATATGTTATAGTGTTTGCTTACGTGTCTTTCTAAACCAGGTAATCAGTCCACAAGATTGATGGAGTGAACACATCGACTCCAGGCTGAGGGACTGATTACCTCACACACCTCCTGTTCTTCACGGTTCTCCTTTGTATGGACTGATGAAGCCACTGTGTGGCGAAACGTTTCCTCATTAAAGATACCCAAGTGTTGAACATTAAAATGGTATAAAATACCGACAGGTTGTTACATACCCAAGTGTTAAGAACATAAGAAAGGAGGAACACTACAGCAGGCCTGTTGGCCCATACTAGGCAGGTCCTTTACAATTCATCCCACTAACAAACATTTGACCAACCCAACTTTCAATGCCACCCAAGAAACAAGCTCTGATGTGCAAGTCCCACTCAAATCCAACCCCTCCCACTCATGTACTTATCCAACCTAAATTTGAAACTACCCAAAGTCCCAGCCTCAATAACCCAACTAGGTAGACTGTTCCACTCATCAACTACCCTATTTCCAAACCAATACTTTCCTATGTCCTTTCTAAATCTAAACTTATCTAATTTAAATCCATTACTGCGGGTTCATGTTGGACATGTGTCTAATTTATCAACTTGTCGGTTCTCTGAACCATTTGTCTACACTGGTATAAAATACCGACACAGTGGAAATATAAACACATAAGAAACGTTTCGCCCAACATAGTGAACTTTATCAAGTCACAAATAGATATGAACATCAAAATGGTATACAATACCGACAGGTTGTTAGGTAAGACACATATGCAACAGTTAGACAACTTTATTCCGAAACGTTTCGCCTACACAGTAGGCTTCTTCAGTCGAATACAGAAAATAGGCAGGAACAGTAGAGATGTGAAAACGATGTAATCAGTCCATCACCCTTGTAGTCGTAGAATTTGAGGTTGTCAGTCCCTCGGCCTGGAGAAGTTCAGTTCCATAGTCAGGAACTATCTCTACTGTTCCTGCCTATTTTCTGTATTCGACTGAAGAAGCCTACTGTGTAGGCGAAACGTTTCGGAATAAAGTTGTCTAACTGTTGCATATGTGTCTTACCTAACAACAAATAGATATGTTTGTAGAATTGAGACACTTATGCAACACATGGGAATCTTTATTGAAGAAACGTTTCGCCACACAGTGGCTTCATCAGTCCAATACAAAGTAGAAGTGGGTAAGGAGAGTAGAAGTTTGTGGTAATCAGTCCCTCAACCTGGAATCGATGTGTTCAGTCCATCACTCTTGTAGGAACTGCAGCATAGGCAAAGCAAACAAGTTCAGGTAAGATCCCAATGGGATGAGCGGGGAAGACGGGACAGATGAAGAATAGCTCTGGAGAGGAGTGTTCTTAGTCAGAGAAATAGAGCCAAGGCTTAACCCAGCAGCTAAGGCGATCGTGGGGCAGACTTGAGAACAGGAATAGCAGGGACTGTTGCATTGAACTTGTGGTAGTTGAAGTCTTGAATCTTGAGTAGCTGGCAGCAGGCTAGGTCACATCAGAGGGTAGAACACATATGGGAGTTATAGGAGTAACTGAGGAGGCAGGTTAGCAATGGAGCCATTTTCGAACTTTTTGAAGCTGCTTCTAGATTTCTTGCACAACATAGGTGGTATAGTTTAGCCTTGTTACTAAAGGTGAAACGTAGAGGCTTGATGAACTCAAGAACTTGGGTGAGTGAGAAGTGAAGCGGTGATTCACATGCATACTTGACTGTTCCAGCACCGAGGCTTTTGCAGAGTTCAGTACAGGTCATGGTGTCAGTATTTGAAGGAGAAGTGTAAAAGGTAAGGTTTTCCCATGAGGGTTTACTGGAGTCGTCGTTATCTTCCTCTTCTGGAGTGGATTCATTGGGAGAATCTACAATGGTGGTAGCAGATGACTGAGGGTCGACAGGAGCAGCTGTAAGGTGTAATGGTTGTGTAACAGCAGGCTGGGAGAGGTGGGAGACGGTGGTTGAGGTAACATGATCAACGTTGTCAGCGGTGGAAGTGGTTATAGAAGTTGCAGGAGCAGTTGCTTGGGCAGGAGACAGGTCTGTAGGTGCAGTAAAGTTCAGGACGTTGGGAAGGATCTTAAGTATGTCTGCTGAAGGTGTGGAGTCCGGAAAATTGAAGGCAGGCATGTTGTTCAGACGGAATAGTTCGTTAATAGTGGTGTTGAAAGTGCCGGGGTTTGCTGCGTTTGCAAGGTGTGCATACAGCATGCAGTACAGCACCTTTGAGGAATCTCCGTCTGGGAGTGGAGAGAGGGAGTTGCTGGGCGATGGTGCCTGTAGATTAGCGTGCAGAGTCTTGGTGGTGTCGGTTTGTGGTTTGGTTATTGCAGGGTATGTCGGTGAATTGGAGGTGTTCTTCAGAACTTTAGTTTTCTTCAGTATGATTTCTTTCCTGATTGGGCACTTAGCTGCAAGGGTATGATGATTACCCTTGCAGTTAAGACAAATTGGTGCTGTAGTAATGGTGCAGGATCTGAAATCGTGTCCATCATTCCCACATTTTGAACAAAACTTCTTATCCTTGATGGGGCAATCCTTGGTGGTGTGTTTATAGGAGTAGCAGGTCCAGCAGTGGGAGATGTATGTGAAACGTTCTTGTTCTATATGACTAGCGTGAATGTGGTAATATGAGATGGCCAGACCGTCAGAGAGAGCTTGGGCACCCATGGAGATGTCTGAAAATGTAATCTTTAGCATAGATGAGGCGTTAGGGATCTTGTAGATGCTGTCTACCGAGGCCCAGGTGTTTTGTTCCTCAATAGATGTCTTCAGTGCTTCAGTAGAGAGAGAGGTGACCATATTGTCAAGTCTTTTCACAAAGACCGAACGTTTCGACTTCAAGAATGGAGACGGGGATAGAGTGAATTGTTGTGTTTGTAGGGTCCTGATTGAAGAGTCGTCCATAAGTTTTGATGCTTCCGTGTCGTCTGTGCAGACGACAATGAAGGAGTCCTTCAGAGAGTGGATTGCCGTAAATTTGACCTGCAGGCGGGTCTTAACGACGGTAGCTAAAGCTAACTTCGAGGAGTCATTTATTGCACCATTCACAGGCTTGATTTTCACACGATTCGACAGCATTGTGAAAAGGATGTGATGTTTGTAGAATATAAATTCTACAACCCGGCGGGGTCGAAGAGAGTCTTCTTGACTGTAGAGCAACTGTGTGATCGATTAGTCTGTAGAGTGGCAGCATAGGGCCAGAGAGGTGGCTTATATACTGCGGCGAGATGAGTTGAAGCAGGAGGAGGCGGGATCACAGTGGGACCTGCCACTAGTGTAAGTAGGTCGTCGTCCAAAGGTTGGGCAAGCGTTGATGTCTTTGTACCAAGATCCCATGATGTTGCAGTGTCTGACAGATGTGATGAATGGTTTTGAAAACTGACAAGTTGAAGAATTGAGACACTTATGCAACAAATGGGAATCTTTATTGAAGAAACGTTTCGCCACACAGTGGCTTCATCAGTCCAATACAAAGTAGAAGTGGGTAACGAGAGTAGAAGTTAGAGGTAATCAGTCCCTCAACCTGGAATCGATGTGTTCAGTCCATCACTCTTGTAGGAACTGCAGCATAGGGCCAGAGAGGTGGCTTATATACTGCGGTGAGATGAGTTGAAGCAGGAGGAGGCGTGATCCCGCATCCTCCTGCTTCAACTCATCTCACCGCAGTATATAAGCCACCTCTCTGGCCCTATGCTGTACTTCCTACAAGATTGATGGACTGAACACAAAGGACCTGCCTAGTATGGGCCAACAGGCCTGCTGCAGTGTTTCTCCAGGCTGAGGGACTGATAACCTCAAACTACTCCTCTCATTATATCTTCCTGCTTTGTATAGGACTGATGAAGCCACTGTGTGGCGAAAGTTTTTTCAGTAAGGATTCTTATATGTTGCATATGTGTCTCAGTTCTTCATACGGCTTTAGTGTTTATATTTCCATCAAGGAACCTAACCGTTGCACACCTTGGACCTGCCTTGCATGGGCCAGTAGGCCTGCTTCAGTGTTCCTTCCTCGCAGGCCTACTGGCCCATGCGAGGCAGGTCCAAGTTCCCTACCGGCTTAAGCCAATGCTCTAGCCTAGTTAGGTCAGGTCACATTCACTTGTTTGACACAAGTCAGCCAGCAATAAATCGGTTAATAAAACACCATTAAAACGGTTAATAAAACACCATTAAAACTGTTGTAATAACATGTTTATTTTCATTGACACAAAAGCACCAATATAATTAACATAATTAACAATTTACAAAATTCAATGTTAATTATGTTTTAAGGTAATGAGTTGTTCATAAAATTATTACAAATGTTCACTGAAAATGTTATATAGCCAGTAGGCCTCCTACAGTGTTCCTTCTTTATTACGTTCTTATGTTCTTATATATATTCACTGTTCAAAATTATTTTGGTTGGGAGTTAACAGAGACAGTCTATGATACCCAGGTAAGACACATATGCAACAGTTAGGTATCTTTATTTCGAAACGTTTCGCCTACACAGTAGGCTTCTTCAGTCGAGTACAGAAAAGTTGATAGAAGCAGAAGATACTTGAAGACGATGTAATCAGTCCATCACCCTTAAAGTTTTGAGGTGGTCAGTCCCTCAGTCTGGAGAAGAGCATTGTTCCATGGAATGAAACAATATGGAGATGAAGTGACAGGATGGAGCACTTATATAGCGCCAAGAGGTGAGACGTAGGTCACTAGAAGAGGTAAGAACTCAGATGCTGGGAGGTCAGGTCCCTCTCAAATCCAGCCGTTCTCACTAGTAGAGGTTGTCCAAGTTGATTGTAGGTCTGTACCAAGATACCCTTGTGTTGCAGTGTCTGACAGATTGAACATTAAAATGGTATAAAATACCGACAGGTTGTTAGGTAAGACACATATGCAACAGTTAGGTATCTTTATTTCGAAACGTTTCGCCTACACAGTAGGCTTCTTCAGTCGAGTACAGAAAAGTTGATAGAAGCAGAAGATACTTGAAGACTGATTACATCGTCTTCAAGTATCTTCTGCTTCTATCAACTTTTCTGTACTCGACTGAAGAAGCATACTGTGTAGGCGAAACGTTTCGAAATAAAGATACCTAACTGTTGCATATGTGTCTTACCTAACAACCTGTCGGTATTTTATACCATTTTAATGTTCATTCTATGATACCCAATAATAATCTGTAGGGATTGTGGTTTGATCCCCGGTACGGGTGGAAACACTAGGACGTGTTTCCTTAAGAGACCTGCTGTCCATGTCCACCTATCAGTAAATAGGTACCTGGGTGTTAGTCGACTTGTGTGGGTTGCATCCTGGGGATAAAATCAACCTAATTTGCCCTAAATACTGTGAATAACAAGGGGCTTTCTATATAGTATGTCATGGCTGGCAGCTCTGGTCTGTATATATTGTATATATTCTGTATATATTCTACTAGTGAGAACGGCTGGATTTGAGAGGGACCTGACCTCTCAACATCTGCGGTCTTACCTCTTCTAGTGACCTATGTCTCACCTCCTGGTGCTATATAAGGCTCCATCCTGTCACTTCATCTCAGAACAGTCATTGGACACACAGCTCCATCGACGAACGATCTCCCCTCTCTAATTACCCGTGTTGAGTGTGACTATCCTCAGAGTGGTGGTTACTAAACCTTCGTCTTCACCTTCAGGATTGGTGCGTCGGTGGTTGCCTACCCAAGGGCAGGAAGCCTCCCTCTGCACTCCTGTTGCTATCTGTAGCCTCCATGCTCCAGACTACATGTAGTCTACACGCTATACAGCCAGTGTTGCCTCTCCTCGCTGTTTATCTGGAGTTTATCTGGAGAGAGTTCCGGGGGTCAACGCCCCCGCGGCCCGGTCTGTGACCAGGCCTCCTTAGGTCAGTGTCCCAGGATGCGACCCACACCAGTCGACTAACACCCAGGTACCCATTTTACTGATGGGGAACATAGACAACAGGTGGAAAGAAACACGTCCAATGTTTCTACTCTGGCTGGGAATCGAACCCAGGCCCTCACCGTGTGAAGCGAGAGCGTTAACCACGCCTCAGCCTGTATGTGAAGTCTGCTCGCCATTCAGCTAGTGTTGGCTCACCTTCGCTCACAGCCAGAGTTGTTCTCCTCACCGAGTGGTGGTTACTGGACCTTCATCTTCACCATCAGGATTGGTGCGTCGGTGGCTGCCTACCCAAGGGCAGGAAGCCTCCCTCTGCACTCCTGTTGCTGTCTGAAGTCCCCACGCCTCAGCCTGTATGTGAAGTCTGCTCGCCATTCAGCTAGTGTTGGCTCTCCTCATCGCTCACAGCCAGAGTTGCTCTCTTCACCGAGTGGTGGTTACTGGACCTTCGTCTTCACCATCAGGATTGGTGCGTCGGTGGCTGCCTACCCAAGGGCAGGAAGCTTCCCTCTGCACTCCTGTTGCTGTCTGAAGTCTCCACGCCTCAGCCTGTACGTGTGGTCTGCACGCCTTACAGCCAGTTCAGGGCATACAGTGCTCCATCAAGCTACAGCTCACCTCCTCAGTGTCCTGTGCCTCCAGAGACGGACTCCACAAGAAACTTTAAAGTTATAACCAGGCAAGTACGTGTGTCTACTTCACACGTACTTGCCTAGCCAATTTTTCTCACAGGATTGGCCCCCACATCTAATTTACGATACCTGCAATGCCTTCCATCTCCTTTCCCCTTACCGCTCCTCTACTGCCAACACCTGCCTCTACTCTGTCTACTCCTGCTTCTAAGGCCTACCCTGCCCCCACCTCTTCCAAGCCCAATTCTTTCTCGCTTAACCTCAAATACTCTAAATCTGATCATGCCACTATCTGTCCTGGAAATTTACTGTACCAGATCACTGGCGCTCCTCAGTATAAAGTCTTTAAAACCAACTCTGGATTCAAACTACTTCTTGACAGACATTCTTACGAAATGTACACCTCAACCGAGACCAGACAAAAACTTCTCAATGCAGGCTTCACTATTATCTGGACTCCTGAGCACCGCGCCAAATGCACAGTGATCGCAAAACACGTAGACTATTCTCTCCTGACTGCTTATGACACAGACAAAGAAGACTTAATCAAAGACATTAGTACTAAGAACAAAGTCTGTTGACGATATTTATAGACCTGAAAACTCTACCATCCTCAAAATGCGCTGTTCAACTCCTTCTGACGCCTCTACACTCTTCAATCAAGGAATCCTTGCTAAGACCATCTGCATTCCTCCAAACTCCCTCTTCACTCCAAACTTTCACCCCATCACTCAATGTCTGAAATGCTACAAATTCGGCCACGACAAAATCTCATGCACTTCCACACAAACCTGCTCCAGATGTTCAGCAACTGGCCACTTCTGGAACACTTGCAACCTCCCCCTAAAATGTTCTAACTGCGGTGGGTCACACACTGCAGTTGCAAATTCCTGCCCTACTAGAAAAGACATTCTCTCCACCCTCAGAGAAAGCCAACCTCCCTCCCTCCCCAACCCCTTCCCTGCACCTCCCCCTCCTACAATACCTTCCACCCCTACCCCCAATGCCTGGGTTACCCCACACACTTGGTCTACCCCTCCTACTCTACACACTTCAAACACCAACACACAGACTACAATCACCTCTCCTTCTACACCTACACCCACACTAGACTACAAAACTAACTGCTAACTCGCCACTGCTGCCCACTCTGCGATGGTAATCTCTCAAGCCTACCAATCAGACTACTCACATGTCCTTAACCTAATCTTGTCCGCTAACAATCTTCCCTCTTTAATTATCCCTCCTTCCTGCTTCTCTTCTAAGCCCCCTACAACCTCTACCTCCTCCCTCTCTCCCACCCCCCACTTCCTACACCCACCAGCTCTCCTCCCCCCCTACCCCTCTTCGCTGCTTCCACCCCTCCCACCAACACCCCTACTGCTGCTGCTACCCACCCCTCCCCCAACCTCCTTACCCACTTCCATCCCCATCCAAAGCTTCCACTTCCTTACCCAGTACCATAGCTTCCACTTCCTCATCCCCTACCAAAGCTTCCACTTCCTCTGCATCTACCTTTGCCCACTCCTCCACCACAACCAAAACTTCATCCAGGTCCAACTCCACCTCCTCCAGACAAAATCCACTCAAACCCAAACCTGCCCCAACTTCTGACAGACATACAAAAGAACATAAAAACAGATCCATCTCTTCCTCCCCCTCCAGGAAACGGGTCCGTAACACCTACAAACTCGCATCCACTGATGGCACCACTATCACGGGTTTTAATCCAAACTCCTCCGACATTAACTTTGCTATGACGAAACCATTAAATCATGTTTAAAGTGATTCAGTTCAACTTACGTTCTTACTTTACTATCAGACCACCTACTGGCCGAGCTCCTTGAAGCAGAGAGACCAGATATTGTTTTGCTAAACAGTACCTGCCTCAAAGCCCCTCAACGTATCCGCCATTATGGTTATACTGCACTACAGTCCCCCTATGATCCCCACGATGGGGTTGCCATCCTTGTCAAATCCAACATAAAACACGAATCTCTCCCAATCCCTTTTATTCACCAACACTGTCTTGCAGTCAGAATACACACCCACCTTGGCCCCTTTATCTTTTTCACCACCTATGCTCGCCCAAACACTATTCTCAACATACACGACCTTTCCTTAGTCTTCAACTACACCAACACACCAACATACCTACTAGCTGACATGAATGCCAAACACACCACCTTTCATCACACCAGTAACAACCAACTTGGTCACCAATTACTCAACTTCACTAACCATAAACACCTAATTCATCTCGGCCCAGACTTCAATACCTTCTTCAATCACACTGGCAAACCGAGCCAGTTCTCTATTTCAACACTACATCTCACCTGGCCCTATTACAGGCTCTGATCACATCCCAGTCATCTTGCACATCTTCTCCAACCCTATCCTCATTCCAACCACACCTTCCTTCTCCTACAAGAACGCTGACTGGGATGCTTTCAAACAACACATAGACAATATTAACCTCACCTATGACTATAACAACAAACCTATCTCTGACATCGATACTCAACTTGATCTCATCCAGGACACCATTACACAAGCAGCCAACAACGAAATACCAAAGAAAACTCACACCACTCGTTATTCCTTCAAACCGTCACTCAGAACAAGAAGACTAATTATCTGCTACCACAACCGCTTCCTCTACAACACACACAGATTTAATCAAGTTCGATTAGATCTCACTTACCTTAGAAACAACATTATACACAGTCTAGACCAAGACCACAACAATCACTGGTCACAACTCATACAACAAGCTGACAAACAGCGTATTAAAAACACTAAAGCCTTCTGGAACTTTATCAAAAAAATAAGAGGCACTACTCCCACCAACAAATTCAAACACATCACCCACAACAACACACACATCTCAGACCCTGAGGCTGCTACCAACATCTTCAAACACATCTGGGAGAACATCTTCCACCCTCACCGACCTCACCCTAACGTTATTCAACACATTCAGAACATAGAACATTGGAACACTGCACACACACAAGATACAACACCAGATAGCCACATTCATCTAGACTCTCTTACCTCCTCCCAAGAACTCGACACTCCTTTCACCAACACAGACATTAAAACTCTCCTCAGACATCTTCCTCCCAAGGCTCCTGGCGCCTCTGGCCTAAACCATATTATCCTAAAACACCTTCCTGACTCTATCATTACTGCCTACATAAACCTCCTCAATGCCTTCCTTGCCTCTGGATACTTCCCTTCCCTCTTCAAAGCTGCTACTGCTATCCTCCTTCCTAAACCCAAAAAAGACCACTCTGATCCTAGAAATTATCGCCCTATCAGCCTCCTCGAAACTTTAGGTAAACTCTTTGAAAAACTCATCAACCATCGCCTTCGCAGATACCTGGAACACAACTCTCTACTTTCTGATGGTCAGTTTGGCTTCAGAACACACAGATCCACACAAGATGCCATTAACATCATTCTCAACTACATCCACATAAACACAGAACAAAGAAACAGGACAGCCCTGGTTGCAAAAGATGTTGAAAAAGCTTTTGACACTGTCTGGCACCAAGGGCTCAAGTACAAACTCTGCACTAACTTTAACCTGCCTCTCACTACTCGTAAACTCCTCTGCAACTTCCTAGACGGCCGTACCATGAGAATCAAATTCCAAGGCTGTTACTCTGACTACTTCACACTAAATGCTGGAGTACCCCAGGGATCTGTCCTCTCCCCTACCCTCTACATTTTATACACTAACGACATTCCAACACCTGTATACCAAAACTCCATCACACTAGCCTATGCAGACGACATTACACAACTTATCACCCATGCCAATATAGATACACTCACACACAAAACACAAAATGAGGTCGACAGGATAGCCATCTGGGAACAAAAATGGAGGATCAAAACCAATGCAGCTAAATCCAGCATTACATATTTTAACTACAGAAAACGTGATCCTCCATTACCTGTCGAGCTCAGAACAGCTGACACCCGCACTTACATCCCCATGACACAATCTGTCACTGTCCTTGGCGTTAATCTTGACTACCTTCTACGCTTACACGGACACATTCACTCAAGGCATGCAATAGCTAGTAAGGCCCTTGCGGGCCTCTACAAACTGAAACATGCCTCTCAACGCACCAAACTACACCTCTACAAATCCCTTATACGTCCTCTGATAACTTACTCTCCTCTAGCCCTATCTCTTGCAGCAAAAACAAACTTACTTAAACTGCAGCATGTCCAGAACAAGGTGCTGCGCTGGGTGCTTGATGTCAGATGGGAGGACTTCGCCACATGCGAGTCTCTACATGCCCAGTTAGACGTCCCTGCGCTGAATCTGTACTGGAAGACGCTCAGTGACAGACAGATTGACAAACTCGTGACACGACATGACTACTGGACCTCTCTCCTTGACGAAGACATTCGCAGACCTACAAACCAACACAACCTTTTCTACTCCTTGCATGATCCTGCTCCTAACCCTATTTACAAATAACCTTGGATTCTCCGAGAGGTACCTTCTATGACAGGTACCATTCTCTGATCCACGTTCGCCTTACCCTTTGGGTTAAGACATGGCTCAGTTCTACACTCCTCTCTTGCTCTAAACGTCGCATGTCCCTTCCTTCCCGCTCACCCCACCGGAGTCCCAACAGAAGAGCCTGAAGTTCTCTTCTCAATATCTGTCCCACGATCGCCTCGCTGCTGGGTTAAGCCCTGGCTCTATTTCTACGACTAAGAACACTCCTCTCCAGCACTGTTATTCGTCTGTCCCGTCTTCCCCGCTCATCCCATTTGGGATCTTACCTGAACTTTCGTTCGTTCGTTCGTACTTCATCTCCATATTGTTTCATACTATGGAACAATGCTCTTCTCCAGACTGAGGGACTGACCACCTCAAAACTTTAAGGGTGATGGACTGATTACATCATCTTCAAGTATCTTCTGCTTCTATCAACTTTTCTGTACTCGACTGAAGAAGCCTACTGTGTAGGTGAAACGTTTCGAAATAAAGATACCTAACTGTTGCATATGTGTCTTACCTAACAACATATATTGTATATGTACCTGTTGATATATTAGACACATGTGCAACACTACGCCTACTTTCTGTACTCGACTGAAGAAGCCTACTGTGTAGGCGAAACGTTTCGAAATAAAGTTGCCTAAATGTTGCCTATGTGTCTTATCTACCAACCATCTTTATTGAGGAAACGTTTCCCCACACAGTGGCTTCATCAGTCCAGGCAAAGGAAAATGGTGAAGAACAGGCGGAGTTTGTGGTAATCAATCCCTCAGCCTTGAGTCGATGTAATCGCTCCTGGAGAGCGAAACGTTGCCACAATAAAATGTTACATTAATTGCACTTGTGTCCTTTTACCTATCATCCAATAATTCACAGTAAGTGACGGCATCTCAGCTTCCAAACGTTCTATAATTGTTTTATAAGAGTTACAGCAGTAACAAAGCCCCAGTGTACGTAGGTGAGGAAGAACAATGGGAATTTTAAGGAAGGCAGTGCCAGTGATGTCTGGCATACATGTCAACCAGACTTCTTGAAGCAGTGGACACCCAGCCATCACCTCAGCAATACTAGCATCTGTCACATTGTAATGCAGGATTAGTCTTAGTCTGAGCAGGTTAGGGCAGTTCCTTGCCAGGGTGGTCACCATCGAGTCATTTAAGGATAGGAATCCAAGTTCAAGGTCAACCAGCTGTGATAAACGTTTCCCTCTGAACAGTTTTTATAAGGGCAGTGTCACTTACCTTATTACCAAACCAAAATGTCAACGAGGTCAGATGTTTTAGATCCTGTATCCCAAATAATCCAGCGTCAGTCATTTCAATACAACTCCAAATCGTTAGTTCTTCAAGCAGCACTAAATTACTAAATGACTTAAATGAGATGTCTGTTAAATGTTCACCTTGTAAGTGGAGACTCTTGAGACAGTGACTGAGCTCCTTCGTCAGTAATGTTATTGAAGAATCGTATAGCTCACACATGTCTTGAATTTTAAGGTATTGAAGATGTTTACACTGTCAAGCAATACTTTCCAATTCTTCATCAGTCAGTGATGAACAAAATGTCAAGCTCAAATATTGCAGTTGCTTGAAGTCAGCAATGAGATGAAGATTATCTATAGATTGTCTTAAATTATAACATGTGAGTGAATTCCTTCAGCATTTTACAAGAATCTGCGACCTGAAGCATGAAACTTGTTCCCTTCGTTAGATTGTGTACCTTCAGTGAATACAACAGAGGTGAGGCTCTCACTAATTCCTCTCTCTCTCAGTCTCTCTCCTACCATGGAAATCAGATTCAAGATGGCTCCACAGTATGGGATCTTAGGCTAAGTCTCGCCATTCAGTACACACGGGAGCCACTTTCAAACAGTTCTGGAACACTAAGGAATGAGAAAATGTGTAGCAAAAGTTCATTAGGAAGACAAGTTATGTAAAACTTGGCTTGTAAACCACTGGTAGTTCTGGCTTGTAACTCTGCATCATCCCCAGAACACTCTACTTCATCACCGGTAATAACAGCCTCAGCCATTGTTGTTGTACTTGTTAATTCGTCTTCAGTCTTTTAATCAACAGTGGTCTTTAACAGCGTTGCTGGAGGACAGAATTTGTTGTGTTGAGAGTAGACATTGAGAGGGTTGAGCACAGGTAGTATGCATGGATGCACACTAAGCTTTATGTTTCCAACCACTTCAATTCATTCCCTCTTCTTTGTGACCTGTAAAGAAAAACAAATTTAACAATAGAGAAGGTAAAAAATACACTGGTGCTAAATATTATTTGATGCAAAAATACTAAAAGTCAAAGAGACTGTCGTGAAGACTAGCAACTCTTTCTTTGTTACCAGACGAATGTGAATAGAGGATCTACGACCTTCCAACAACGACCATTCCAAAGAAGACCAATGTTAACAAAACATGTCACTGAAGACATTCCAGCAAAGTCCATCCATTGAGAATGTTACGTCAAATACAGCCAGTGAAAGTAAGAACACTGTGAAAGTTGGAGACAGTCTGGTTAAGCTTATGGATAGGGCGGTTTGTCTTGGCAATAGGAGAAGGCAGAAGGTGTGTTTTCCTGGAGCTGGGATGGAGGATATTGTTACCTGTCTGGACGACATCGTGAGAGGCAATGGGAACAATATCTGTCTCAGTTTTGTAGATGAATGGTTCAGAGAACCGACATGTTGATAAATTAGACACATGTGCAACTCCTGGGTATCTTTATTGAGGAAACGTTTCGCCACACAGTGGTTTCATCAGTCCATACAAAGGAGAATCTTGAAGAACAGGAGGAGAATGAGGTAATCAGTCCCTCAACCTTGAGTCGATGTGGTCAGTCCATCAATCTTGAATAGAATACGGCATACGGGCGGAGAAGGAGCTTATAAACCGTTGGCAGGAGAGGTGCAGTAGTCATAGGTCGTGTAACATTTGTTCAATGTGGAAGTAGGTCGTGCCCAAGAATTAGGCAAGTGAAAAATTCCCAAGTATTAAGATCCCAAGAAGTTGCAGTGTCTGACAGATTTGTAGATGAATGGTTCAGAGAACCGACATGTTGATAAATTAGACACATGTGCAACTCTTGGGTATCTTTATTGAGGAAACGTTTCGCCACATCGACTCAAGGTTGAAGGACTGATTACCTCATTCTCCTCCTGTTCTTCAAGATTCTCCTTTGTATGGACTGATGAAGCCACTGTGTGGCGAAACGTTTCCTCAGTAAAGATACCCAGGAGTTGCCGATGTGTCTAATTTATCATCTGTCTCAGTGTTGTACAAGAATGGTATACAATACCGACAAGATGAAATTGAGACACATGTGCAACATCTGGGTATCTTTATTGTAGACGTTTCGCCATCCAGTGGCTTTTTCAATACAAATTCCAGGACATAACTTGAAGACAGGAGAACTATGTACAGAAGATGAGGTAATCAGTCCCTCAACCTAGCAGTAGGTGCGAAGAGCACCTACTGCTAGGTTGAGGGACTGATACCCAGATGTTCCACATGTGTCTCAATTTCATCTGTCTCAGTGTTGGAGGCAGCGACGTTGGTAGATGTAGGAGTGAGGACCTGATTAGCAGGTATAGGTCAGCAATAGACGTAATTAAGAAGGGAGGACAAAGAAAAAAGTTGGCAGTGAATGGTTGTGTAGGGAAACTAGTGTTAATTGTTGGCTGGACAAACACTGTAAGGACAATGCAGTACCATTTATAGACAACTGGGACCTCTTCCATGGCAGAAATAACTTGTATGCCAGGGATGGGGTACATTTATCTAGGGCAGGCATGAAGGCACTGGCCAGTGCAATGGTGTTAAATATTTAAATTAGAAATAGTTAGTCATATGAGTTTTTGTGGGAAAATTGAGCAAGATGAATTATCAAGGTAGCGATATTGTGAGTTTTAGGGAAATTAGTTATAGGCAGAATGAGGTAGAGTTATTGGTGAATATTGGAAAACCAGTGGCACTTGATGACAAGGACAGTAAAAGAGGTAGTGGATGTATAGGAGTGAGCAGGGAGGGAAAAGAGAAGAAAGGGTTTCTAAAAGCATATTACAGAAATAGTTATATTGTTAAGTCAATGTGACCTGACCTGACTAGGTTGGGTGCATTGGCTTAAGCCGGTAGGAGACTTGGACCTGCCTCGCATGGGCCAGTAGGCCTTCTGCAGTGTTCCTTCGTTCTTATGTTCTTATGTTACATCTATACTGCTTCTGTTGCCTCCTCTATACCTGACTGAGGAAGCCTACTGTTGTAGATGAATGGTTCACAGAACCGACAAGTTGATAATGTTTCGCCTACTGTGTAGGCGAAACGTTTCGGTTCTCTGAACCATTTATCTACACACCTAACTGTTGCACATGTTCTTGACACACACACACACACACACACACACACACACACACACACACAAGAACACAAGAACACGAGAACACACACCTAGAGACTGAATGAAAACCAGCACATACCTGCTGGTGGTTAATACTGCCTCACGAACCTACTGAGAGTTCCAGGAAATTTAAGAGTAATCAAGGTAAAGACTGACTGCGTGGAAGTGTTGAAAAGTATTTCACAGAACCGACAGGTTAATCAGTCCATTACAGAGAAGAATGGTGAAGGTAAGAAGGTAATCAGTCCCTCGGTCTGGTATCCTTTTAGCCACGAAGAATTAGACACATGTGGAACACTTAGGTATCTGTATTTGTAGACGTCTCGCCATCCCGTGGGACACATGGGAGAAGGGCAGACACATGGGAGACAAGGGTGAAGGACGCATGGTAGGAGAGTAAGGGAAGGGGAAGGACAGAGTGTAGTGGTCAACTTTCTCAGCAGAGGAACAAGTGTAGAGGCCATAAATGGCCCTCTGTCCGACCAGTGTCTAGCGTCGACACACCACAAAAGCTCCCCACTATGTAGGGAGGGGAAGAGAGGGGAAGGAGGGGAAGGAAGTAGGGGGTAGAGAGGGCAAGGAGAGAAACAATAAGGAAGAGAAAAACGAAAGGAGAAAGAGTAAGTACTAACCTAATTGTACTCACCTAATTGTGGTTGCAGGGGGTCGATTCACAGCTCCTGGCCCCTCCTCTTCACCGGTCGCTGCTGCTAGTTTTCTCAGGTACAGGTACACATAAATACAGTCACATAAATTATCATACATACCAGTATATATGTAGGTTTGCCAGGATAATTCCAAAAAAGTCAGACTATCAGGGTTATTATATCTTATTATGTAACCTTGACAGAGGGAAATAGAAGGAGGGGAAAAGCAGCAACAGCCTGGTTGACCAGGCAAGCACCAGACGAGCCTGGCCAATTGCCGGGCTCTCGAAACTTCAAAGATAATGTATATACCACAACTAACCTGCGTAAACCGGATTCTCAAAGCAAATCTTCCCGTATAGCGACGATCGAAATCTGTAAAGAAAGCAAAAAAAAAAATTGAAAACGTAAATAAAGTACTAAACAGTGAAGAATTAGACACATGTGAAACATCTGGGTATCTTTATTTATAGACGTTTCGCCCCCCATTGGCTTTAACAATGCATTACATGTTTGTAGATGAATGGTTCAGAGAACCGACATGTTGATAAATTAGACACATGTGCAACTCCTGGGTATCTTTATTGAGGAAACGTTTCGCCACACAGTGGCTTCATCAGTCCATACGTAGGAGAAACTTGAAGAACAGGAGGAGAATGAGGTTAAGGGACTGATTACCTCATTCTCCTCCTGTTCTTCAAGATTCTCCTTTGTATGGACTGATGAAGCCACTGTGTGGCGAAACGTTTCCTCAATAAAGATACCCAGAATCTCCACGACTATGGTGCTGTTCGCACCTACTCCTAGGTTGAGGGACTGATTACCTCATCTTCTGTACATAGTTCTACTGTCTTCAAGTTATGTCCTGGAATTTGTATTGATAAAGCCACTGGATGGCGAAACGTCTACAATAAAGATACCCAGATGTTGCACATGTGTCTTACTCATCTACAGATTGTTAGGTAAGACACATATGCAACAGTTAGGTATCTTTATTTCGAAACGTTTCGCCTACACAGTAGGCTTCTTCAGTGGAGTACAGAAAAGTTGATAGAAGCAGAAGATACTTGAAGACGATGTAATCAGTCCATCACCCTTAAAGTTTTGAGGTGGTCAGAATGAACATTAAAATGGTATAAAATACCTCAAAACTTTAAGGGTGATGGACTGATTACATCGTCTTCAAGTCTCTTCTGCTTCTATCAACTTTTCTGTACTCGACTGAAGAAGCCTACTGTGTAGGCGAAACGTTTCGAAATAAAGATACCTAACTGTTGCATATGTGTCTTACCTAACAATCTGTAGATGGGTTTCCAGAGCTTTACTACTCTCGGAGCCCGGCCATAGGCCAGGCTTGATTCTTGCATATACACTCACCTGCATTGTGGTTGTAAAATGTACACTCACCTGCATTGTGGTTGGTAGAATTACCGACAATATGTAAAGTAAAAGGACACAAGTGCAACTAATGTGACATTTTATTGTGGCAACGTTTCGCTCTCCAGGAGCTTTATCAAGCCGTTAGCTTGATAAAGCTCCTGGAGAGCGAAACGTTGCCACAATAAAATGTCACATTAGTTGCACTTGTGTCCTTTTACTTTATGCATTGTGGTTATTACGTTCTAACATTGTAGTCATTGTATTTTAACATTGTAGTCATTGTATTTTAACATTGTAGTCATTGTATTTTCTCAGTCCTCTTCGTTATCATTAACATTGTTTCACTTTTGTAAAGTCGAAGTGCAAGAAATAAAATTAATGAAGATTGAGACACTTATGCAGCATATGGGAATCTTTATTCAGGAAACGTTTCGCCACACAGTGGCTTCATCAGTCCAATACAAAGAGGAAGACGTAAGGAGAGGAGGAGTATGAGGTAATCAGTCCCTCAGCCTGGAGTCGATGTGTTCAGTCCATCAATCTTGTAGAATGTACAGCATAGGGCCGTAGACGTGGCTTATATACTGTAGTGAGGTGACTTGAAGCAGACGGAGGCGGGATCATAGTGGTATCATCCACTAGTCGAAGTAGGTCTTTGTCCAAAGGTTGAACAAGCGTTGAAGAATTCTTTGTAAGAAGAACCCATGATGCTGCAGTGTCTGACAGTTGTGATGAATGGTTTGAAAAACCGACAAGTTGAAGATTGAGACACTTATGCAGCATATGGGAATCTTTATTCAGGAAACGTTTCGCCACACAGTGGCTTCATCAGTCCAATACAAAGAGGAAGGCGTAAGGAGAGGAGGAGTATGAGGTAATCAGTCCCTCAGCCTGGAGTCGATGTGTTGTATTGGACTGATGAAGCCACTGTGTGGCGAAACGTTTCCTGAATAAAGATTCCCATATGCTGCATAAGTGTCTCAATCTTCAACTTGTCGGTTTTTCAAACCATTCATCACAAAAATTAATGAACTACGTTTGGTAGCATGTGCTGGGAACTTTGATATCATTGCATTAACTGAAACCTGGTATGATTTAAAGAGTCGGGATATGACTGCTGAGTGTAATATTCAGGGATTTAAGTTGTTCAATGTGGATAGATGTACTGGGAAGTGGGGAGGAGTTGCATTGTATGTTCGAGAAAATATTAATTGTTTGCATAAAAACAGGTATAAAAATAGATGGAGCAGTAACAGAGTCTGTTTGGGTAGAGTTCGTGGAGGGTCAAGAAAAACTAATTCTAGGTGTAATATACCGACCTCCAGGCTAGGATCACGATAGAGGGAGACTTCTTTGGGACGAAATTGTTAGGGCTTCTGGACACAGTAACATAGTCATAGTAGGGGACTTTAACTTTAGTCAAATTGATTGGAATTCTTTGACAGGTAATCTAGAGTCCAGTGACTTTATGGAAACAGTTCAGGACTGTTTTCTGACAGAGCGTGACAGAGCCTACCAGGGGTGATAATTTGCTAGACCTAGTCTTGTCAAGTAAGGAAACACTCGTAAATAATCGGGAGATCACTGAAGAGCTTGGCGCAAGTGATCACAAATCCATCACTTTTAGCATTAATTGGGAATGCAAGAATAATGATAATAGAGTAAAAATCCCTGATTTCCGTTCTGCCGATTATAATGGACTTAGGGAACATCTGTCTAATCTTGATTGGGGTTATCTAGCTAATGATTTTATTGATGATGATCATACTTATGATTATGAAGGGACCTGCTTTTATGATTGTTTTCTTAATAATGTACACAGTGCCCAGAGTATATACATTCCCCAGAGAGATATTAGGTCTAATAATAACGATCCCAAATGGGTTAACAGGAGGCTAAAGCATCTATTAGGGGAGAAAAGGGGAATTTATAGGCGCATCAGAAGAGGAGAGGTTAACCTTACTGACCAATATGTTCAGCTTAAAAGGGAAGTAAAAAAGGCGATTAGAAAGGCTAAACGTGACTATGAAATTAGAGTTGCTAATGAATCAAAGACTAATCCAAAGGGGTTCTTTCAAGTGTATAGGACGAAGGTGAAGGAAAAAGTAGGACCTCTGAAAATTGGGAATGGACAGCTGACGGATAACGAACTGGAAATGTGTTCCTTATTTAATGACTATTTTTTGTCAGTTTTTACACAGGAAGATATAAATGAGATTCCAGTAATTAACAATTATTTAGTTCCTAATGAATTTAAATTAACTAATATTGCTGTTACGAGGGACATGGTTATTAAACAGATAGACAAACTGAAGCAAAATAAGCCCCCGGGACCTGATGAGCTGTTTTCCAGGGTACTTAAGGATTGCAAGATGGAGCTTAGTCAGCCATTAACGAGTGTGTTTAATGCATCCATCCTTACTGGTGTTGTGCTAGAGTTGTGGAAGATGGCTAATGTGGTTCCTATATTCAAATCAGGGGATAAGTCCACTCCTTCAAATTACCGTCCAATAAGCCTGACATCTATAGTGGGCAAGTTATTAGAATCAGTTATAGCTGACATTATCAGAAGTCACCTTGAAGAGCATAACTTGATAAATGAATCTCAGCATGGATTCACGAGAGGTCGTTCCTGCCTGACAAACTTACTGACGTTCTTCAATAGAACATTTGAGGCAGTTGACAGTGATAAGGAATGTGATATTGTTTATTTGGATTTTAGTAAAGCCTTCGACAGAGTACCTCACAAGAGACTTAAGAAAAGTGGCAGCTCATGGTATAGGAGGTAAAGTTCTAGCATGGATAGAGGCATGGCTTACCAATAGAAAGCAGAGAGTTACCATTAATGGAGTGAAATCTGAATGGGGATTAGTCACTAGTTGCGTTCCACAAGGATCAGTTTTAGGCCCTCTCTTGTTCATAATTTACATTAATGACCTTGATGAAGGGATTACGAGTGACATGAGTAAGTTTGCTGATGATACAAAGATAGGCCGTATAATTCACTCTGAGGAGGATAGCAATGAACTCCAGGACGATTTGGACAAATTAATGTCTTGGTCTGAAAAATGGCAGATGAAGTTCATTGTGGATAAGTGTAAGGTACTTGCCCTTGGTAATGAAAATAACCCTCGAAGCTATAATCTAGGTGAAGTAGAGCTTGGTCATACAGAATGTGAAAAAGACTTGGGAGTTGATAAATTAGACACATGTGCAACTCTTGGGAATCTTTATTGAGGAAACGTTTCGCCACACAGTGGCTTCATCAGTCCATACATAGGAGAAACTTGAAGAACAGGAGGAGAATGAGGTAATCAGTCCCTCAACCTTGAGTCGATGTGTTCAGTCCATCAATCTTGAATAGATTGATGGACTGACCACATCGACTCAAGGTTGAGGGACTGATTACCTCATTCTCCTCCTGTTCTTCAAGATTCTCCTTTGTATGGACTGATGAAGCCACTGTGTGGCGAAACGTTTCCTCAATAAAGATACCCAAGAGTTGCACATGTGTCTAATTTATCAACATGTCGGTTCTCTGAACCATTCATCTACAGTCATGGTAAGCAGAAATCTAAAGCCAAGACAGCAGTGCCTTAGTGTGCGCAACAAGGCCAACAGATTACTTGGATTTATCTCAAGAAGTATAAGTAACAGAAGTCCAAAAGTTATTTTACAGCTCTATACATCACTAGTGAGACCTCATTTAGATTATGCTGCTCAGTTTTGGTCCCCTTACTACAGGATTGATATAGACTCATTAGAGAACATACAGAGAAGAATGACTAAAATGATTTACTGTGTAAGGAACCTCCCGTATGAAGATAGACTTAAAGCCTTAAATCTCCACTCTCTGGAGACGCGTAGAATGAGGGGAGATATCATTGAAGTGTATAAGTGGATGACGGGCATAAAAAATGGAGACATTAATAAAGTACTGAGGGTGTCGAACCAGGTAAGAACCAGGAATAATGGATTTAAGTTGGATAAATTTAGATTTAGAAAGGACGTAGGTAAGTACTGGTTTTCTAACAGAGTTGTAGATGCGTGGAACAGTCTTCCCAGTGGGGTGATAGAGGCTAGGACCTTGGGTACCTGGAGGTTACCTGGAGGTTATTCCGGGGATTAACGCCCCCGCGGCCCGGTCCATGACCAGGCCTCCCGATGGATCAGGGCCTGATCAACTAGGCTGTTACTGCTGGCCGCACACAGTCCAACGTACGAGCAACATGAACATCAAAATGGTATACAATACCGACAGGTTGGTAGGTAAGACACATAGGCAACAGTTAGGCAACTTTATTCCGAAATGTTTCGCCTACACAGTAGGCTTCTTCAGTCGAATACAGAAAGTAGGCAGGAACAGTATAGATGTGAAGACGATGTAATCAGTCCATCACCCTTGAAGTCGTAGAATTTGAGGTAGTCAGTCCCTCAGCCTGGAGAAGTTCAGTTCCATAGTCAGGAACTATCTGAAGATCAAGCGACAGTGCGGAGATTTAAATACTGTCGGAAGGAGAGGTGCAGAGTAGTAGTAGTAGTGAGAATGTAGTGAGAACGAGCCACAGCCCGGCTGATCCGGCACTGACTTTAGGTATCTGTCCAGCTCTCTCTTGAAGGCAGCCAGGGGTTTATTGGCAATTTCCCTAATGCTTGATGGGAGGCTGTGCAAGAATGGTATATAATATCGACAAGATGAAATTAAGACACATGTGCAACATCTGGGTATCTTTATTGTAGACGTATCGCCATCCAGTGGCTTTATCAATACAAATTCTAGGACATAGCTTGAAGACAGTAGGACTATATACAGAAGATGAGGTAATCAGTCCCTCAACCTTAGAGTAGGTGCGAAGAGCACCGTAGTCATGGAGATTCTGAAGCAGAAGCAAGGAGCCTGGTGCTTATATAGTAACGTCAGGTGTAGCAGACGAGGGCATAGTCACTGGTAGGTGGGATTCCCCAGTGGAAGTAGGTACATAACCTTCACGACTACGACAACTACTACTACAACTAACCCATCTCTTTGGGAAGGACCTACTTCCACTGGGGAATCCCGCCTGCCAGTGACTATGCCCTCGTCTGCTACACCTGACGTTACTATATAAGCTCCAGGCTCCTTGCTTCTGCTTCAGAATCTCCATGACTACGGTGCTCTTCGCACCTACTCCAAGGTTGAGGGACTGAATACCTCATCTTCTGTATATAGTCCTACTGTCTTCAAGATATGTCCTAGAATTTGTATTGATAAAGCCACTGGATGGCGAAACGTCTACAATAAAGATACCCAGATGTTGCACATGTGTCTTAATTTCATCATGATGGGAGGCTGTTGAACAGTCTTGGGCCTCAGACACTTATGGTGTTTTCCCTTAGTGTACCAATGGCGCCCCTACTTTTTATTGGGGGCATTTTGCATCCCCTGCCCAATCTTTTACTTTCGTAGGGGGTGATTTCTGTGTGCAGATTTGGGACCATACCTTCCAAGATTTTCCAAGTGTAGATTATGATATATATCTCCCTCCTGCGTTCCAACGAGTACAAGTCAAGTGCTTCCAAGCGTTCCCAGTAGTTAAGGTGCTTGACAGAACTTATACGTGCAGTAAAGGATCTCTGTACACTCTCTAGATCTGCGATTTCACCTGCTTTGAATGGAGATGTTAATGTACAGCAGTATTCCAGCCTAGAGAGAAAAAGTGATTTGAGAAGGATCATCATTGGCTTGGCATCTCTTGTTTTGAACGTTCTCATTATCCATCCTATCATTTTCTTTGCACGTGCGATCGTGGCACTGTTGTGATCCTTGAAAGTGAGATCCTCAGACATTACTACTCCCAGGTCTCTTAATAAGAAGAGACTGGACAAATATATGAGTGGGAGGGGATTGGTTTGATTGATGTCATTGGGTACGGGAGTTATTTCTTGGGTAGCTTTAGGTAGAGGTCGTTTTGATAAGGACCTGCCTTGCATGGGCCAGTAGGCCTTCTGCAGTGTTCCTCCATTCTTATGTTCTTATGTTAAATGGTAGTGATGAAGGTACTCAGAGAGAGAGAGAGAGAGAGAGAGAGAGAGAGAGAGAGAGAGAGAGAGAGAGAGAGAGAGAGAGAGAGAGAGAGAGAGAGAGAGAGAGAGAGAGAGAGAGAGAGAGAGAGAGAGAGAGAGAGAGAGAGAGAGAGAGAGTGAGTGAGAGTGAGAGAGAGAGAGAGAGAGAGAGAGAGAGAGAGAGAGAGAGAGAGAGAGAGAGAGAGAGAGAGAGAGAGAGAGAGAGAGAGAGAGAGAGAGAGAGCTGCTCTAAGCTACATCAATCACCAGCTGAGAGCTATATCAGCTTGGGGAAATAGATGGCAAGTAACATTTGCACCTGAAAAAACGCAAATGATGATCGTCTCTAGGCACCATGATGGTAATGCTGTGCAGTTAGTAAGGATGAATGGGACGATGTTGGCACCTGGAGAAGAAGTTGATATCCTTGGGGTGAAATTTGACTCCAAACTAACCATGAAGAACCATGTTGTAAATCTTGCAAACAAGGCAGCCAGGAAGCTTACAGCACTTCGCCGTATCTCGCATCTGCTTGACAGTAGGGGTTGCAAGATCCTGTACGAGGCACAAGTACGCTCACACCTTGAGTATGCTCCACTTTGTTGGTTTGCCTGCCCCCCCTCTCATCTGCGACTGCTTGACAGAGTAGAGAACAGAGCAAGACGTCTCATCTCTCGCCTGGACCCATCCTGGATAGATCTGTCATTTCAGCAGAGCCTTCAACATAGGAGGGATGTGGGTGGCCTTACTGTTATGTACAAGGCCAATATTGTCAAAATACCACACTTGGATCCACTTCGAGGACAGCGTGAAACAAGCTTTTATGCCACAAGACGGGCAGAAAGCAGCAACTTCACTCTGGCTGTACCCTTCTCCAGAACATCACTCCATCTGAGATCATACATACCCAGGATGACTCGAGTATGGAACACATTCGTACAGCATAATGATGTCAACGAGATAACGTCAGTTGATCAAATGAAAATGCTGGCCCACAGATGGCTCCAACTTCATCCTGTTCCCTACTTGTATGTCTCATAACAATAAAAATGCTTTCAAATGAGCTGATGTAGGTAACAGCTCTTAGCTTGCCAATAAAGTTAGGAATCCTTAACCTGTAAATAGCTGTCAATAAAGCTAGGAATTCTTAACCTTGTCAAACCCTGTGTAAAAAAAAAAAAAAAAAAAAAAAAAAAAAAAAAAAAAAAAAAAGAGAGAGAGCAGAGCAGAAATCAGCAACTACAGACCAGTGTCACTCCTGTCAATCACTGGTAAGATCCTTGAGACAATAATCTCAAGACAAATGACAGATTTTTTTGACTACCACTCACTACTTTGTGATCGTCAATATGGCTTCAGGAAAGGTTACTCTGCTGCTGATCTGTTGTTAAACCTCTCCACTAAGTGGCACCAGTCACTGGATGAATCCAAAGTCAGCTGTGTGGTAGCACTGGACATTGCTGGCGCTTTCGACCGGGTGTGGCACCAGGGCCTCTTAGCAAAACTTCAAGCACTGGGAATTGCAGGCTCTACGCTATGTCTCCTCAGTGATTACCTTCATGGAGTAGATCTCTAAGTGTAGTCCTCAATGGAACGGAATCAGCAAGGCATCCTATTGGGGCAAGCGTTCCACAAGGAAGTGTGCTGGGTCCACTGTTATGGAATGTCTACTTCAACGACCTTCTTCATCTCATCCCAGAATCACATGCATATGCAGACGACTGTACACTGACATTCACTTATCCAAGAGAAGAAATGCCAGCTGCTCTAAGCTACATCAATCACCAGCTGAGAGCTATATCAGCTTGGGGAAATAGATGGCAAGTAACATTTGCACCTGAAAAAACGCAAATGATGTTCGTCTCTAGGCACCATGATGGTAATGCTGGCGCAGTAGTAAGGATGAATGGGACGATGTTGGCACCTGGAGAAGAAGTTGATATCCTTGGGGTGAAATTTGACTCCAAACTAACCATGAAGAACCATGTTGTAAATCTTGCAAACAAGGCAGCCAGAAGCTTACAGCACTTCGCCGTATCTCGCATCTGCTTGACAGTAGGGGTTGCAAGATCCCGTACGAGGCACAAGTCACGCTCACACCTTGAGTATGCTCCACTTTCTTGGTTTGCCTGCCCCCCTCCTCATCTGCGACTGCTTGACAGAGAGAGCAGAGCAAGACGTCTCATCTCTCGCCTGGACCCATCCTGGATAGATCTGTCATTTCAGCAGAGCCTTCCAACATAGGAGGGATGTGGGTGGCCTTACTGTTATGTACAAGGCCAATATTGTCAAAATACCACACTTGGATCCACTTCGAGGACAGCGTGAAACAAGCTTTTATGCCACAAGACGGGCAGAAAGCAGCAACTTCACTCTGGCTGTACCCTTCCTCCAGAACATCACTCCATCTGAGATCATACATACCCAGGATGACTCAGTATGGAACACATTCGTACAGCATAATGATGTCAACGAGATAACGTCAGTTGATCAAATGAAAATGCTGGCCCACAGATGGCTCCAACTTCATCCTGTTCCCTACTTGTATGTCTCATAACAAAAATGCTTTCAAATGAGCTGATGTAGGTAACAGCTCTTAGCTTGCCAATAAAGTTAGGAATCCTTAACCTGTAAATAGCTGTCAATAAAGCTAGGGATCCTTAACCTTGTCAAACCCTGTGTAAAAAAAAAAAAAAAAAAAAAAAAAGAGGAGAGAGAGACAGAGAGAGAGAGAGAGAGAGAGAGAGAGAGAGAGAGAGAGAGAGAGAGAGAGAGAGAGAGCAGGACGGCCTGTGGGAGGCTGTGTCTGCCGGGAAAGACTCTAGGCTTGCCCCTGACGGGCCCAGGAGTAAACGTGGGCAGTGGGGTACTAGGGACTACAGGCATGACGTGGGCAGTAGACTGAAGAGGGAGGGAGACTTCAGACATGCCCACGACTGCTACAGGAGCAGCGTGGGCGGTGTTGACCTCGGTTTGTCCAGAGAGGCGGGTAGAGTTATGGGCGAGGTAGGTTGGGCGTGGGAGTAACAGGTGGCATGGGCGGTGTGTGTGTGTGGGGGCGCTCTGGTATACCCATTGGTGTCGGGGCACTGACTAGTCACCAACCACCAGCAGGGAGCCAGTCAGCGGCCCTCCTCCGCCCTGAGCACACGCATACACGCATGCGCCACGCCGCACCACAACGAACCTAACCAAGGCATCACCGCTGCTGCAGCAGCTTGTGCCCACAGACGACGCATCTCCGCCAGGAGAGAGAAACCATCCCAGCCGGGAGACCTGGCATGTCCTGGAGGGGACCTGGCTTTCTACTGTTGTGACTAGTGATCTGTGAGGGGCGGTGATGAAGGTGTGGGGGTGGGTGTGCGTGTGCCTGGTAGCCCTCCTGGTGGGGCAGCCCACCCACGGCAAGAGGATACCCAGGTGGTGGATGAAGGTAGCACAGAGACAAGGGTAAGTAAACACACCACCTAGATACATCATGTAAAGTAAAAGGACACAAGTGCAACTAATGTGACATTTTATTGTGGCAACGTTTCGCTCTCCAGGAGCTTTATCAAGCCATGGCTTGATAAAGCTCGTGGAGAGCGAAACGTTGCCACAATAAAATGTCACATTAGTTGCACTTGTGTCCTTTTACTTTACATATTGTCGGTAATTCTACCAACTTTATTAGATACATCATAAAATAAGAGTGGTGGAACTCTGCAGAAGGCCTACTGGCCCATACGAGGCAGGTCCTTACATGAATGAGAGGGGCTTGGTAATTAATTAAGACACATGTGCAGCAGTTGGGTATCTTTAGTGTTGAAATGTTTCGCCTACACAGTAGGCTTCTTCAGTCAAATACAGAGGCAGCAGGTGTAGTAATAAAATGAAAATGATGTAATCAGTCTATAAACCTTGGAAAAGCAATATTTTATACTGATGGTGATGGACTGTTTACATCGTCTTCACATCTCTACTGTTCCTGCCTACTTTCTGTATTCGACTGAAGAAGCCTACTGTGTAGGCGAAACGTTTCGGAATAAAGTTGCCTAACTGTTGCCTATGTGTCTTACCTACCAACCTGTCGGTATTGTATACCATTTTGATGTTCACAGTATTTTATATAATTTTTAACACGAGAGGGGTTGGATTAGAGTGGGACTTTGGAAATATAAACACATATGCAGTATAATGTGATCCTTTATTGACAACGTGTGCATCTGATGATGTACCGGTACATCAGATGCAGCATTCTCCACCTGACCTCAGCATTCTGAACCTGACTATAAATACTCACGTACCTTCCACCCCAGGTAGATCTGTTTGTGACTTGAAAAAGCCCACTGTGTGGGCGAAACGTTGTCAATAAAGGATCACATTATACTGCATATGTGTTTATATTTCCATTGTGTCGGTATTTTATACCATTTATTTCCAGAGTCGGACTTTCACCTGGGTGAGTAGGGTTAGCAGTGAAAAGGGGTTGGCCAGATATATTTGTTAGTGGGTTCGTGTTTAACGAGGACCTGCCTAGCATGAGCCAGTCAGACTACTGCCGTGTTCCTCCATGAACGTTCATATGTTCACCTTGTCTCTTTCTCTGTTCACCAGTTGAACATACAAGTTGAACACCCACAGTAATGGATATGATACCGTCAGGTTGATGTATAACCCGAGTTCAACGTCTCGGTAGCCGTATTGACGTACTGACGGGTGTTGTACATATATGCCTTGGGTTTCCTGGGGGTTACAGAATGAACACAACCACGACGCAAAATATACAGACGAGGATGACAAAGTGAAGATTGAGACACTTATGCAACATATGGGAATCTTTATGCAACATGTGAGGTAGACAGAGGTGATACCATGTATCAGAAATCTTTCCTATGAGGACAGACTGAGGGGCCTGAATCTGTACTCTCTAGAAAGGCGTAGAATTAGGGGGGATATGACTGAGGTCAATAAGTGGAAGTTATAAAGGTGATGCAAATAACTTGCTAATAATATCTAACCAAGACAGAACTCATAGCAATGGGCACAAGTGGAGAAAAAATTAGATTTAAAAAATTTGGGACAATTTTGGTTTGGTACAAGAGTTGTGGAAGAGTGGAACAAAGTGCCAAGTGGCGTCGTTAAAGGGTAAAACCTTGGTTTAAGACAGACACGTTTCAATCCTGGGATCGAAACGTTTTATAAACGATATGTATATATATATATATATATATATATATATATATATATATATATATATATATATATATATATATATATATATATATATATATATATATATATATATATATATATATATATATATATATATATATATATATATATATATATATATATATATGCAAAACAACCCCTGTGAAAGAATAGAGAAATTCCAAGCGCTTTCGTGACTACTCACATTATCAAGGAACTCTGCATAGTTCCTTGATAATGTGAGTAGTCATGAAAGCGCTTGGAATTTCTCTATTCTTTCACAGTGGTTGTTTTGCATATTCTGAATTCACCTGTTTACTGTGATCTCATTGCATATATATATATATATATATATATATATATATATATATATATATATATATATATATATATATATATATATATATATATATATATATATATATAGAGAGAGAGAGAGAGAGAGAGAGAGAGAAATTCCAAGCGCTTTCGTGACTACTCACATTATCAAGGAACAATGAAAGTAATGCATCAGAGGAAGGCATATAAAGGGTCTAGCCCACACCTCACTATCACATCCCACAACAAAGCAACACCTGATGCGCGACTTATAAGAAAGGGAACACTGCAGCAGGCCCGCTGGCCCAACTAGACAGGTCCTTCACACAACCACTAACAAACTATTCTACCCAAGAATTAAGAATTTTTAAATTTATTTTTTGTCCATTGTATTATTAAATTCTTCCCAAATTCTATTAATTATAAATGGATCTAATTTACATAAACCATAGGAAATATTCATATTTTTGTCAAAACTGCTTTTTATGAAACAAGATTCAATTATATTCCTGTCGACCATGGACTTGCTTGATACTACTTTCTCAACTTTTTGAAAATCAATTGGATGGTTAAAATCTCTTACATGAATAAATAGAGCATTGGAATCTTGTCCAGTTCTAATGCTATATTTATGTTGTTTTAATCTTACCTGGAGGTTATTCCTGGAGGTTATTCCGGGGATCAACGCCCCCGCGGCCCGGTCCACGACCAGGCCTCCCGATGGATCAGGGCCTGATCAACTAGGCTGTTACTGCTGGCCGCACGCAGTCCGACGTACGAGTCACAGCCCGGCTGATCCGGCACCGACTTTAGGTATCTGTCCAGCTCTCTCTTGAAGGCAGCCAGGGGTTTATTGGCAATTCCCCTAATGCTTGATGGGAGGCTGTTGAACAGTTTTGGGCCCCCGGACACTTATGGTGTTTTCTCTTAGTGTACCAATGGCGCCCCTACTTTTTATTGGCGGCATTTTGCATCGCCTGCCCAGTCTTTTACTTTCGTAGGGAGTGATTTCTGTGTGCAGATTTGGGACCATTCCTTCCAAGATTTTCCAAGTGTAGATTATGATATATCTCTCCCTCCTGCGTTCCAACGAGTACAAGTCAAGTGCTTTCAAGCGTTCCCAGTAGTTAAGGTGCTTGACAGAACTTATACGTGCAGTAAAGGATCTCTGTACACTCTCTAGATCTGCGATTTCACCTGCTTTGTATGGAGATGTTAATGTACAGCAGTATTCCAGCCTAGAGAGAACAAGTGATTTGAAAAGGATCATCATGGGCTTGGCATCTCTCGTTTTGAAGGTTCTCATTATCCATCCTATCATTTTCTTTGCACGTGCGATCGTGGCACTGTTGTGATCCTTGAAAGTGAGATCCTCAGACATTACTACTCCCAGGTCCCTTACATTATTTCGAGATTTTTACCAGTTTGACCATAATAAACTTTATCGTAAATTTTACAAGGAATCTTATAGACACATCCATCAGCATTTTGGGGGGAATTCTTTATCAAAAGTTTTTTTACTGTATCAAGATTTTTGAATACAACTTTAATATTAAAAGTCTTAAGAAGAGAAGGCATATCAACCAAGTTTTCATGGTAAGGGAGAACCAACATATTTTTAGTTGAATAAGGTTGGTTGTCCCTTTTTGGATTGTAAAAAGTATTTCTAGCAATTTTAAAAGATTTATCAATTACGTTTCTTGGGTATTTTAAATCATTACCTATTTCATAAATTTTGGATATTTCCTCATCTATGAACTCTGGACTACAAATTCGTAAAGCTCTCAAAAACATTGATGAGAAAACAGACAGTTTGACTTTATCTTGATGCGAGGAATAATAGTGGACATAGGAACAGTTATTTGTAGGTTTTCTGTAAATTTTAAATTTGAATTCATTATTACCCTTAATAATTAAAACATCTAGAAAAGGCAATGAGTTATTTTCTTCAAACTCAACAGTAAAGTTTATAGAATGGGCTAAGCTATTTAATTTTCCAAGGAAATGGTGTATATCTACATTTTTGGGCATAAGACACAAAATATCATCAACATATCTGAACCATTTAGCTCTATTAGGGAGGATTGTGTTAAGCAACCTTGTTTCAAAAAATTCCATGTATAGGTTACTAAGAACAGGTGAAAGAGGATTTCCCATTGCCATACCAAACTTCTGAGTGTAAAACTTATCATTAAATACAAATTTTGCATCAACAATGCAAAGTTTAATAAGTTTAATGATAGTAGGAACTGGCAATGGTAAATCATAGTTAACGAGTTCTTCAGATAAGAAACTTAATAAATCATCAACAGGAACTTTCGTAAACAAGGAAGTAACATCAAAACTAACCATGTTAAAATCATTTAAGTCAGTTAAGGAGCTTAATTTATCAACCAAGTCTATGTTGTTTTTAACATTAAAGTTAGAAATTTTGCCAACAATAGGGCTCAAAATATCAACAAGCCATTTGGATAATTTATATGAAACTGACCCTATGGAGCTAATAATTGGTCTGACTGGATTCCCTGGTTTGTGTGTTTTTATTAGTCCATACATGTAAGGCAAAGATGGATTAGTGGAAGTAAATTGTTTGACTAATTCATCTTTGCCTTTCAGTAGAAGTTTTATTGTTTTATTGAAATTGCTGTTAACGGTTTCTAGGGGATTTTTCCTAAGTTTAGAATAGGTTTCAGTATCATCTAAGAAAGTAGTATCAAGCAAGTCCATGGTCGACAGGAATATAATTGAATCTTGTTTCATAAAAAGCAGTTTTGACAATAATATGAATATTTCCTTTGGTTTTTATAATTAATAGAATTTGGGAGGAATTTAATAATACATTGGACAAATAATAAATTTTAAAATTCTTAATTCTTGGGTAGAATATTTTGTTGGTGGGTTGTGTGAAGGACCTGTCTAGTTGGGCCAGCGGGCCTGCTGCAGTGTTCCCTTTCTTACAAGCCGCGCGTCAGGTGTTGCTTTGTTGTGGGATGTGATAGTGAGGTGTGGGCTAGTCCCTTTATATGCCTTCCTTTCATGCATTACTTTCATTGTTCCTTGATAATGTGAGTAGTCACGAGAGTGCTTGGAATTTCTCTATTCTTTCACAGTGGTTGTTTTGCATACTCTAATATCACCTGTTTACTGTGATCTTATTGCATATATATATTTCTTTCTTTCAACACACCAGCCGTATCCCACCGAGGCAGGGTGGCCCAAAAGGAAAAACAAAAGTATATAGTATATATACAGGAGAAGGGGTTACTAGCCCCTTGCTCCTGGCATTTTAGTCGCCTCTTACAACACGCATAGCTTACGGAGGAAGAATTCTGTTCCACTTCCCCATGGAGATGAGAGGAAATAAACAAGAACAAGCGCTAGTAAGAAAATAGAAGAAAACCCAGAGGGGTGTGTATACATATGCTTGTACATGTATGTGTAGTGTGACCTAAGTGTAAGTAGTAGTAGCAAGACGTACCTGAAACCTTGCATGTTTATGAGACAGAAAAAACACCAGCAATCCTACCATCGTGTAAAACAATTACAGGCTTACGTTTTACACTCACTTGGCAGGACGGTAGTACCTCCCTGGGCGGTTGCTGTCTACCAACCTACTACCTAGGATATATATATATATATATATAATTATATATATATAATTATATATATATAATTATATATATATATATATATATATATATATATATATATATATATATATATATATATATGTTTTGGTTACTTGTGTTTCTAAGCCAACTTGTCGGTATATATTACCATGGTTTATACCATGCATAAACCTTATGCAGGTTTAAATTAACGTTTAATGTTTAAATGAAACCTTTGCCTATGACAGTTGTTTACAACACAGGACACACGTGCAACATTTGCATATCTTTATTCCAAAACCTTGCATCTGCACAGCAGGCTTCTTCAGTCGCGTACAGAGGAGGTAGCAGAAGCAGTAGAGATGTGAAGACGATGTAATCATCAGTCCATCACTCTAGAAGACGTTGTTTTGAGGTGGTCAGTCCCTCAGCACGGAGGTTTGCCGGTGTGGTGGGGATTGTGGTGAATGTGGTGATGGTGGTGGTGCATGTGGGTGTTTTGTTTTGACGAGTGATGGATGGCAGTAGAAGTGGAGATTGTGGTGGATGAGGACGATATGCGTTGTACTGGTCTGCAGTGACAAGTGGTACACTGGGTGACAGTAATACACTGAGTGACAGTAGTACACTGAGTGACAGTAGTACACTGAGTGACAGTAATACACTGAGTGACAGTAATACACTGAGTGACAGTAGTACACTGAGTGACAGTAGTACACTGAGTGACAGTAGTACACTGAGTGACAGTAGTACACTGAGTGACAGTAGTACACTGAGTGACAGTAGTACACTGAGTGACAGTAGTACACTGAGTGACAGTAGCACACTGAGTGATAGTAGTACACTGAGTGACAGTAGCACACTGAGTGACAGTAATACACTGAGTGACAGTAGTACACTGAGTGACAGTAGTACACTGAGTGACAGTAGCACACTGAGTGATAGTAGTACACTGAGTGACAGTAGCACACTGAGTGACAGTAGTACACTGAGTGACAGTAATACACTGAGTGACAGTAGTACACTGAATGACAGTAGTACACTGAGTGACAGTAATACACTGGGTGACAGTAATACACTGAGTGACAGTAATACACTGAGTGACAGTAGTACACTGAGTGACAGTAATTCACTGAGTGACAGTAGTACACTGAGTGACAGTAATACACTGAGTGACAGTAATACACTGAGTGACAGTAATACACTGAGTGACAGTAATTCACTGAGTGACAGTAGTACACTGAGTGACAGTAGTACACTGAGTGACAGTAGTACACTGAGTGACAGTAGTACACTGAGTGACAGTAATACACTGAGTGACAGTAATTCACTGAGTGACAGTAATACACTGAGTGACAGTAGTACACTGAGTGACAGTAGTACACTGAGTGACAGTAGTACACTGAGTGACAGTAGTACACTGAGTGACAGTAATACACTGAGTGACAGTAATACACTGAGTGACAGTAATTCACTGAGTGACAGTAGTACACTGAGTGACAGTAATACACTGAGTGACAGTAGTACACTGAGTGACAGTAATACACTGAGTGACAGTAATTCACTGAGTGACAGTAATACACTGAGTGACAGTAATACACTGAGTGACAGTAGTACACTGAGTGACAGTAGTACACTGAGTGACAGTAGTACACTGAGTGACAGTAGTACACTGAGTGACAGTAGTACACTGAGTGACAGTAATACACTGAGTGACAGTAGTACACTGAGTGACAGTAATACACTGAGTGACAGTAATTCACTGAGTGACAGTAATTCACTGAGTGACAGTAATTCACTGAGTGACAGTAGTACACTGAGTGACAGTAATTCACTGAGTGACAGTAGTACACTGAGTGACAGTAATACACTGAGTGACAGTAATTCACTGAGTGACAGTAATTCACTGAGTGACAGTAATTCACTGAGTGACAGTAGTACACTGAGTGACAGTAATTCACTGAGTGACAGTAATTCAGTGAGTGACAGTAGTACACTGAGTGACAGTAATTCAGTGAGTGACAGTAATTCAGTGAGTGACAGTAGTACACTGAGTGACAGTAATTCAGTGAGTGACAGTAATACACTGAGTGACAGTAATTCACTGAGTGACAGTAATACACTGAGTGACAGTAATTCACTGAGTGACAGTAATACACTGAGTGACAGTAATTCACTGAGTGACAGTAATTCAGTGAGTGACAGTAATTCAGTGAGTGACAGTAATACACTGAGTGACAGTAATTCACTGAGTGACAGTAATACACTGAGTGACAGTAATTCAGTGAGTGACAGTAATACACTGAGTGACAGTAATTCACTGAGTGACAGTAATTCACTGAGTGACAGTAATTCAGTGAGTGACAGTAGTACACTGAGTGACAGTAGTACACTGAGTGACAGTAATTCACTGAGTGACAGTAATTCAGTGAGTGACAGTAGTACACTGAGTGACAATAATTCAGTGAGTGACAGTAGTACACTGAGTGACAGTAGTACACTGAGTGACAGTAGTACACTGAGTGACAGTAATTCAGTGAGTGACAGTAGTACACTGAGTGACAGTAGTACACTGAGTGACAGTAGTACACTGAGTGACAGTAATACACTGAGTGACAGTAGTACACTGAGTGACAGTAGTACACTGAGTGACAGTAGTACACTGAGTGACAGTAATACACTGAGTGACAGTAGTACACTGAGTGACAGTAGTACACTGAGTGACAGTAGTACACTGAGTGACAGCAATTCACTGAGTGACAGTAATTCAGTGAGTGACAATAATACACTGAGTGACAGTAATTCACTGAGTGACAGTAATACACTGAGTGACAGTAATTCAGTGAGTGACAGTAATACACTGAGTGACAGTAATTCAGTGAGTGACAGTAATACACTGAGTGACATTAATACACTGAGTGACAGTAATACACTGAGTGACAGTAATTCACTGAGTGACAGTAATACACTGAGTGACAGTAATTCACTGAGTGACAGTAGTACACTGAGTGACAGTAGTACACTGAGTGACAGTAGTACACTGAGTGACAGTAGTACACTGAGTGACAGTAATTCACTGAGTGACAGTAGTACACTGAGTGACAGTAGTACACTGAGTGACAGTAGTACACTGAGTGACAGTAGTACACTGAGTGACAGTAATACACTGAGTGACAGTAATTCACTGAGTGACAGTAGTACACTGAGTGACAGTAATTAAGTGAGTGACAGTAGTACACTGAGTGACAGTAATTCACTGAGTGACAGTAATTCAGTGAGTGACAGTAGTACACTGAGTGACAGTAATTCAGTGAGTGACAGTAGTACACTGAGTGACAGTAGTACACTGAGTGACAGTAGTACACTGAGTGACAGTAATTCAGTGAGTGACAGTAGTACACTGAGTGACAGTAGTACACTGAGTGACAGTAGTACACTGAGTGACAGTAGTACACTGAGTGACAGTAATACACTGAGTGACAGTAGTACACTGAGTGACAGTAGTACACTGAGTGACAGTAGTACACTGAGTGACAGTAGTACACTGAGTGACAGTAGTACACTGAGTGACAGTAGTACACTGAGTGACAGTAATACACTGAGTGACAGTAGTACACTGAGTGACAGTAGTACACTGAGTGACAGTAGTACACTGAGTGACAGTGGTACACTGAGTGACAGTAGTACATTGAGTGACAGTAGTACACTGAGTGACAGTAGTACACTGAGTGACAGTTGTACACTAAGTGACAGTAGCACACTGAGTGACAGTAGTACACTGAGTGACAGTAGCACACTGAGTGACAGTAGTACACTGAGTGACAGTAGTACACTGAGTGACAGTAGTACACTGAGTGACAGTAATTCACTGAGTGACAGTAGTACATTGAGTGACAGTAGTACACTGAGTGACAGTAGTACACTGAGTGACAGTAGTACACTGAGTGACAGTAGTACACTGAGTGACAGTAGTACACTGAGTGACAGTAGTACACTGAGTGACAGTGGTACACTGAGTGACAGTGGTACACTGAGTGACAGTGGTACACTGAGTGACAGTAGTACACTGAGTGACAGTGGTACACTGAGTGACAGTAGTACACTGAGTGACAGTAGTACACTGAGTGACAGTGGTACACTGAGTGACAGTAGTACACTGAGTGACAGTAGTACACTGAGTGACAGTGGTACACTGAGTGACAGTGGTACACTGAGTGACAGTAGTACACTGAGTGACAGTGGTACACTGAGTGACAGTGGTACACTGAGTGACAGTGGTACACCGAGTGACAGTAGTACACTGAGTGACAGTGGTACACTGAGTGACAGTAGTACATTGAGTGACAGTAGTACATTGAGTGACAGTAGTACACTGAGTGACAGTAGTACACTGAGTGTCAGTAGTACATTGAGTGACAGTAGTACACTGAGTGACAGTAGTACATTGAGTGACAGTAGTACACTGAGTGACAGTAGTACACTGAGTGACAGAAGTACATTGAGTGACAGTAGTACACTGAGTGACAGTAGTACACTGAGTGACAGTAGTAAATTGAGTGACAGTAGTACACTGAGTGACAGTAGTACACTGAGTGACAGTAGTACACTGAGTGACAGTAATACACTGAGTGACAGTAGTACACTGAGTGACAGTAGTACACTGAGTGACAGTAGTACACTGAGTGACAGTGGTACATTGAGTGACAGTAGTACACTGAGTGACAGTAGTACACTGAGTGACAGTAGTACACTGAGTGACAGTAGTACACTGAGTGACAGTGGTACACTGAGTGACAGTAGTACACTGAGTGACAGTAGTACACTGAGTGACAGTAGTACACTGAGTGACAGTGGTACATTGAGTGACAGTAGTACACTGAGTGACAGTAGTACACTGAGTGACAGTGGTACACTGAGTGACAGTAGTACACTGAGTGACAGTAGTACACTGAGTGACAGTAGTACACTGAGTGACAGTAGTACACTGAGTGACAGTAGTACACTGAGTGACAGTAGTACACTGAGTGACAGTAGTACACTGAGTGACAGTAGTACACTGAGTGACAGTAGTACACTGAGTGACAGTAGTACACTGAGTGACAGTAGTACACTGAGTGACAGTAGTACACTGAGTGACAGTAGTACACTGAGTGACAGTAGTACACTGAGTGACAGTAGTACACTGAGTGACAGTAGTACACTGAGTGACAGTAGTACACTGAGTGACAGTAGTACACTGAGTGACAGTAGTACACTGAGTGACAGTAGTACACTGAGTGACAGTAGTACACTGAGTGACAGTGGTACACTGAGTGACAGTAGTACACTGAGTGACAGTAGTACACTGAGTGACAGTGGTACACTGAGTGACAGTAGTACACTGAGTGACAGTAGTACACTGAGTGACAGTGGAGTACAGTAGTACACTGAGTGACAGTAGTACACTGAGTGACAGTAGTACACTGAGTGACAGTAGTACACTGAGTACAGTAGTACACTGAGTGACAGTAGTACACTGAGTGACAGTAGTACACTGAGTGACAGTAGTACACTGAGTGACAATAGTACACTGAGTGACAGTAGTACACTGAGTGACAGTGGTACATTGAGTGACAGTAGTACACTGAGTGACAGTAATACACTGAGTGACAGTAGTACACTGAGTGACAGTAGTACACTGAGTGACAGTAGTACACTGAGTGACAGTAGTACACTGAGTGACAGTAGTACACTGAGTGACAGTAGTACACTGAGTGACAGTAGTACACTGAGTGACAGTAGTACACTGAGTGACAGTAGTACACTGAGTGACAGTTACACTGAGTGACAGTAGTACACTGAGTGACAGTAGTACACTGAGTGACAGTAGGACAGTAGTACACTGAGTGACAGTAGTACACTGAGTGACAGAGTGGTACACTGAGTGACAGTGGTACACTGAGTGACAGTGGTACACTGAGTGACAGTAGTACACTGAGTGACAGTGGTACACTGAGTGACAGTAGTACACTGAGTGACAGTAGTACACTGAGTGACAGTAGTACACTGAGTGACAGTAGTACACTGAGTGACAGTAGTACACTGAGTGACAGTAGTACACTGAGTGACAGTAGTACACTGAGTGACAGTAGTACACTGAGTGACAGTAGTACACTGAGTGACAGTAGTACACTGAGTGACAGTAGTACACTGAGTGACAGTGGTACATTGAGTGACAGTAGTACACTGAGTGACAGTGGTACATTGAGTGACAGTAGTACACTGAGTGACAGTGGTACATTGAGTGACAGTAGTACACTGAGTGACAGTGGTACATTGAGTGACAGTAGTACACTGAGTGACAGTAGTACACTGAGTGACAGTAGTACACTGAGTGACAGTAGTACACTGAGTGACAGTAGTACACTGAGTGACAGTAGTACACTGAGTGACAGTAGTACACTGAGTGACAGTAATACACTGAGTGACAGTACACTGAGTACAGTAGTACACTGAGTGACAGTAGTACACTGAGTGACAGTAGTACACTGAGTGACAGTAGTACACTGAGTGACAGTAGTACACTGAGTGACAGTAGTACACTGAGTGACAGTAGTACACTGAGTGACAGTAATACACTGAGTGACAGTAGTACACTGAGTGACAGTAGTACACTGAGTGACAGTAGTACACTGAGTGACAGTAGTACACTGAGTGACAGTAGTACACTGAGTGACAGTAGTACACTGAGTGACAGTAGTACACTGAGTGACAGTAGTACACTGAGTGACAGTAGTACACTGAGTGACAGTAGTACACTGAGTGACAGTAGTACACTGAGTGACAGTAGTACACTGAGTGACAGTAGTACACTGAGTGACAGTAGTACACTGAGTGACAGTAGTACACTGAGTGACAGTAGTACACTGAGTGACAGTGGGTGAAGGCGTATATTGTAATACCTGGGGTATACCTGGAGGGGTGTTCCGGGGGTCCATGACCAGGCCTCGTGGTGGATCAGGGTCTGATCAACCAGGCTGCTACTGCTGGTCACAGGTAAACTGACGTACGAATCACAGCCCAGCTGATCAGGTACTGACTTTAGGTGCCTGTCCAGTACTTTCTTAAAAACAGCCAGGAGTCTATTGGTAATCCCCCTTATGTATGCTGGGAGGCAGTTAAGCAGTCTTGGGCCCCTGACACTTACTGTATTGTCTCATGTGTTCACTCCATCAAGACTGATGGATTGGGTTGATTGACTCCAGGCTCAGGGACTGATTACCTCAAACTCCTCCTCATTTTCCACCGTTATCTGTATTGGACTGAAGAAGCCACTGACTGGCTTCCCAAATGTTGCCCAATATCTCAATTATCAACTCGTCGACACAGAAGAGAGAGGCTTACGACGACGTTTCGGTTCGGCTTTCGATCCAAGTCGGACCGAAGCGTTGTCGTAAGCATCTCCCTCCTATTTGCGGGTTATTCGTGTATTGTTCCTTCCCGAATTTATGTGATAGTCACAACCTCGAAGCTCTGACAAGATAACGTCACGAGGGACGCGTTTGCTAGTAAGATGTACTCAGCCTGCCAGTGAGCACAAATTCTAAAATAGGCCTATCTGGAGTCTACATGGAGGTCGTTCCGGTGGTCAACGCCCCCCGCGGCCCGGTCTGTGACCAGGCCGCTTAGGAGCCCGGTCTGTTACCAGGCCGCGGGGGGGGGGGTTACGTCATCACACGGGATGCGGTACATTTATGATGGAAGGAAATGTGTCAGCGTGAACTGGACGATTTACACACACACACACACACACACACACACACACACACACACACACACACACACACACACACACACACAGGATGGGCTACTTTCATGAGGTAACGAAATCTCTCATCCTGAAGTGGACTTGAGTGTGACGATGATGGTGAGGTGAAGAAACGTGTATTCAGTCCGTCAACCTTTCTGATTGATGGACTGAACACATCGGCTCCAGACTGAGGGACTGATTACCTCAAACTCCTCCTCTCCTTATACCTTCCTGCTTTGTATTGGACTGATGAAGCCACTGTGTGGCGAAAGTTTTTTCAGTAAAGGTTCCCATATGTTGCATAAGTGTCTCAATTCTTCAACAAATATTATACAAAAGTGAATATGGAACAAGCCGCGAGGACAAACTCTAGCGAGGACAATCTAACAAATATAGTGGAACAATAAGTATGGAACAAGCCACGAGGATAAATTCTGGCGAGAAACAGACTAACATTGTATAACAGTATGGAACAAGCCACGAGGATAAATTCTGGCGAGAAACAGACTAACATTGTACAACAGTATGGAACAAGCCACGAGGATAAATTCTGGCGAGAAACAGACTAACTTTGTACAACAGTATGGAACAAGCCACGAGGATAAATTCTGGCGAGAAACAGACTAACATTGTACAACAGTATGGAACAAGCCACGAGGATAAATTCTGGCGAGAAACAGACTAACATTGTACAACAGTATGGAACAAGCCACGAGGATAAATTCTGGCGAGAAACAGACTAACATTGTACAACAGTATGGAACAAGCCACGAGGATAAATTCTGGCGAGAAACAGACTAACATTGTACAACAGTATGGAACAAGCCACGAGGATAAATTCTGGCGAGAAACAGACTAACATTGTACAACAGTATGGAACAAGCCACGAGGATAAATTCTGGCGAGAAACAGACTAACATTGTACAACAGTATGGAACAAGCCACGAGGATAAATTCTGGCGAGAAACAGACTAACATTGTACAACAGTATGGAACAAGCCACGAGGATAAATTCTGGCGAGAAACAGACTAACATTGTACAACAGTATGGAACAAGCCACGAGGATAAATTCTGGCGAGAAACAGACTAACATTGTACAACAGTATGGAACAAGCCATGAGTACAAACTCAGGCTAGAAGAAACTGATCTAGATATTAATGAGTCCAGAGCGACATGTGTTATGGGTTGACACGGAGTGATATACAATGTCTTGTCTGTTAGATTACGGAGAAATGGTAGTGGAGAAAGGAGGGTAGTCTACCCCCTGCAGCACTCCTTCCCAGGCAGCTGGGACATGCTCCTGCAACACACCAGTGGTCTTGCAGGAATGCCAACCTCGTGTTCAACAACGCTGCTCACTGTCTCAACAATTACACAGTTGGGGGGCGGTGGGTCCCCCTCGCCACCCTTCATATTCCCCCCTCTCCCTTTCCTCCCCTCTCCCCTCACTCACATCAGGTACATACCCCTTAAGGGTACCTAGGGTCATCGTCCATGCGGCCCGGTATCCTCCCAACTATCATAAATCTCTATAGTTTGTGATATACGCCTTTCAGTGCAGTGTATACACACTAAGTGTGAATATACACACACACCTCTCAGTGCACATACACACTGAGATATACACATAGTGCATTGTACACACTGAGAGGTATATACCTCTCAGGGTTAGGTAGATAACGGTATAAAATATCGACAATTTAATGATTAAGAAACATGTGCAACAGTTGGGTATCTTCATTGTTGAAAGGTTTCGCCTACACAGTAGACTTCTTCAGTCAAATACAGAGGCAACAGGTGTAGTAGTGATATGAAGATGATGTAATCAGTCCATCAATCTTGTGAGGTGGTCAGTCCCTCAGCGTACACACACACACACACACACACACACACACACACACACACACACACACACACACACACACACACACACACACACACACACACACACACACACACACACACACACACACACACACACACACACACTCAGAGACGCAATAAAATCACAGTAAGCAGATGATATCACAATATGCAAAAGCACCCACTGTGGAAAAATATTGAACTTCCATCGCTTTCGTGATTTCTGACCATTATCAAGGACCTGGCCCTTGATAATGTTAGAAATTACGATAAGATTAGATTTTGCCACCGAAGTGGCTCACCTTGCACACTTAAAAATACACATCTCTGTGTGTATACATCCAAGAACTCCTGAACGTCTGAGTGGCAGACAGTATCGTACGTTCTGAGTGGCAGATAGTATCGTACGTTCTGAGTGGCAGACAGTATCGTACGTTCTGAGTGGCAGACAGTATCGTACGTTCTGAGTGGCAGACAGTATCGTACGTTCTGAGTGGCAGACAGTATCGTACGTTCTGAGTGGCAGACAGTATCGTACGTTCTGAGTGGCAGACAGTATCGTACGTTCTGAGTGGCAGACGGTATCGTACGTTCTGAGTGGCAGACGGTATCGTACGTTCTGAGTGGCAGACAGTATCGTACGTTCTGAGTGGCAGACAGTATCGTACGTTCTGAGTGGCAGACAGTATCGTACGTTCTGAGTGGCAGACAGTATCGTACGTTCTGAGTGGCAGACAGTATCGTACGTTCTGAGTGGCAGACAGTATCGTACGTTCTGAGTGGCAGATAGTATCGTACGTTCTGAGTGGCAGACAGTATCGTACGTTCTGAGTGGCAGACAGTATCGTACGTTCTGAGTGGTAGACAGTATCGTACGTTCTGAGTGGCAGACAGTATCGTACGTTCTGAGTGGCAGACAGTATTGTACGTTCTGAGTGGCAGACAGTATCGTACGTTCTGAGTGGCAGACAGTATCGTACGTTCTGAGTGGCAGACAGTATCGTACGTTCTGAGTGGCAGACAGTATCGTACGTTCTGAGTGGCAGACAGTATCGTACGTTCTGAGTGGCAGACAGTATCGTACGTTCTGAGTAACAAACAGTATCGTACGTTCTGAGTGGCAGACAGTATCGTACGTTCTGAGTGGCAGACAGTATCGTACGTTCTGAGTGGCAGACAGTATCGTACGTTCTGAGTGGCAAACAGTATCGTACGTTCTGAGTGGCAAACAGTATCGTACGTTCTGAGTAACAAACAGTATCGTACGTTCTGAGTAACAAACAGTATCGTACGTTCTGAGTGGCAAACAGTATCGTACGTTCTGAGTAACAAACAGTATCGTACGTTCTGAGTAACAAACGCCTCTTTAATTGAATACTTACACTGTTGTCTTTAGAGAATTAAATCCTTACGGCCCACCGTCACTAGTAGTTTTTTGTGTTATTTTTAATATACCACATCTGATGAGACCTACCAGACGAGCCTGGCCCATGGCCGGGCTCCGGGAGTAACAGCCTGGTTGACCAGGCTAGCACCAGACGAGTCTGGCCCATGGCCGGGCTCCAGGAGTAAAAGATTTCTCAGAACTCACCAAAGGTACATCAAAGGTACCAAGGTAGGATGACCTCCAAACACACACACATAAAAGGAAAACACATTCACCATCATTCATTTAACAGCCGTATTACTTGAGGTACGTGGACATGAACGTCTAAATGATATGTTTACGCTAAAACAATGTTGGCAATCCTTAGACAACGTTTCGCTCAGTTCTGAGCCATTATCATGTCAAGATTGATATGGGTCAGGACCGACCGAAAAGTAGTCAGTGACCTCAGTTTGTGGGTTGTTGTAAATTGTTCCAGCCATGGTATTGTGGGTTATAAATTGTTCCAGCCATGGTATTGTGGGTTATAAATTGTTCCAGCCATGGTATTGTGGGTTGTAAATTGTTCCAGCCATGGTATTGTAGGTTGTAAATTGTTCCAGCCATGGTATTGTGGGTTATAAATTGTTCCAGCCATGGTATTGTAGGTTGTAAATTGTTCCAGCCATGGTATTGTGGGTTATAAATTGTTCCAGCCATGGTATTGTGGGTTATAAATTGTTCCAGCCATGGTATTGTGGGTTGTAAATTGTTCCAGCCATGGTATTGTAGGTTGTAAATTGTTCCAGCCATGGTATTGTGGGTTATAAATTGTTCCAGCCATGGTATTGTAGGTTGTAAATTGTTCCAGCCATGGTATTGTGGGTTATAAATTGTTCCAGCCATGGTATTGTAGGTTGTAAATTGTTCCAGCCATGGTATTGTGGGTTGTAAATTGTTCCAGCCATGGTATTGTAGGTTGTAAATTGTTCCAGCCATGGTATTGTAGGTTGTAAATTGTTCCAGCCATGGTATTGTGGGTTATAAATTGTTCCAGCCATGGTATTGTAGGTTGTAAATTGTTCCAGCCATGGTATTGTGGGTTATAAATTGTTCCAGCCATGGTATTGTAGGTTGTAAATTGTTCCAGCCATGGTATTGTAGGTTGTAAATTGTTCCAGCCATGATATTGTAGGTTGTAAATTGTTCCAGTCATGGTATTGTAGGTTGTAAATTGTTCCAGCCATGATATTGTAGGTTGTAAATTGTTCCAGTCATGATATTGTGGGTTGTAAATTGTTCCAGCCATGGTATTGTAGGTTGTAAATTGTTCCAGCCATGGTATTGTAGGTTGTAAATTGTTCCAGCCATGGTATTGTGGGTTGTAAATTGTTCCAGCCATGGTATTGTGGGTTGTAAATTGTTCCAGCCATGGTATTGTGGGTTGTAAATTGTTCCAGCAATGGTATTGTGGGTTGTAAATTGTGCCAGCTGTGGTATTGTGGGTTGTAAATTGTGCCAGCTGTGGTATTGTGGGTTGTAAATTGTGCCAGCTGTGGTATTGTGGGTTGTAAATTGTGCCAGCTGTGGTATTGTGGGTTGTAAATTGTGCCAGCTGTGGTATTGTGGGTTGTAAATTGTGCCAGCTGTGGTATTGTGGGTTGTAAATTGTGCCAGCTGTGGTATTGTGGGTTGTAAATTGTGCCAGCCATGGTACTGTGGGTTGTAAATTGTTCCAGCCAGGGTAGTGTGTGGTTCCAGCCATGGTATTGTAAATTGTTCCAGCCATGGTACTGTGGGTTGTAAATTGTTCCAGCCATGGTACTGTGGGTTGTAAATTGTTCCAGCCATGGTACTGTGGGTTGTAAATTGTTCCAGCCATGGTACTGTGGGTTGTAAATTGTTCCAGCCATGGTACTGTGGGTTGTAAATTGGTTGTGGTTGTAAATTGTTCCAGCCTGGGTATTGTGGGTTGTAAATTGTTCCAGCCATGGTATTGTGGGTTGTAAATTGTTCCAGCCATGGTATTGTGGGTTGTAAATTGTTCCAGCCATGGTACTGTGGGTTGTAAATTGTTCCAGCCATGGTATTGTGGGTTGTAAATTGTTCCAGCCATGGTACTGTGGGTTGTAAATTGTTCCAGCCATGGTATTGTGGCGTATCCGGTAAAGGCGTGCGTAGGTAATTATGCAGTGCCGCCACAAGATCTATGATATCGGGGAAGTGTACTGCTCTCTCTCTCTCTCTCTCTCTCTCTCTCTCTCTCTCTCTCCCAGATGGACACAGCTGGTTCTCAGAAAGCACCAGCTGACTCACTCAGCAGGGTGAATAATTTATCGTCACTAAATGTACTCACCAGATTCTCTGACCCCACTGACTCATTCATTTCCATCCCTTGCTTCATTCATCAGTGTTCATCAGTCCGTCCAGAGGCGGATTCATTCACTCATACATCTCATTCATTCATACATCCACCTGCTCATTCATTCATACATCCACCTGCTCATTCATTCATACATCCACCTGCTCATTCATTCATACATTAGCTAGGTTATTCCTTCAGTTTAGAAAGACATGTCAGCAAACACCTGGGACCTTGATCAAGGTCCCAGGACCGAAACGTTGGTTTACGTGTCTTTCTAAATCAGTCTGTCGGTATCTGTCACCTCGGTATATACCGTACCCTTGTAGTGCATAAAGTTTACACACACACGGTGAAGAGGTGGGGCCATGAGATATGACTCTACCCCTGTAACCACAGTTAGGTGAGTACACACACCAGTCTTCAGCTGTCAGGAAGTGGAATAGTGTGGGGAGTGATGTAGTGGGGGACGGAACCATACATAGCTTTAAGAAGAGATATGATAAAGTTCATGGAGCTGGGAGTGACCTAGTAGCGACCAGTGAAGAGGCAGGGCCAGGAGCTGTGACTCCACCCCTGTAACCACAATTAGGTGAGTACCAGCAGAGTCACTGCTGCAGTTGGCTGGTTGGCTAGGTTAGGTTAGGTTAGGTTAGGTTAGGTTAGGTTAGGTTAGGTTAGGTTAGGTTAGGTTAGGTTAGGCTAGGTTAGGTTAGGTTAGGTTAGGTTAGGTTAGGCTAGGTTAGGTTAGGTTAGGTTAGGTTAGGTTAGGTTAGGTTAGGTTAGGTTAGGTTAGGTTAGGTTAGGTTAGGTAAGGTTGGTCAGGAAACGGGACAAGTATTTCTGACGCTGATCTTAGTCATATGAACACCCACAGCTGGGAGCTTTTGGTCATCTGACCGAGGCCTTCCACTGGCTTACCCCTCCACCCCTCTAAAAATCATGGTCATAGTTATACCCATCTTTACTGCAACAGTAACAGGTCATTGCTTGACCCGAGTGAGCGCAAGTAGTGTTGTTGCCAAGCATTCTGCCGTGTCCTTGTCTCTCTCTCTCTCTCTACACATCACAGTGGCTGGAAAACTGCTCAAGTCTAAAGTTACAGTTCTTGTCCCAAGTGTTTTCATGCCTGTGTCCCACATTCCTGGAGAGGGGTCGACCTCTCTGTGATCCGTGCTTTCACACTGCTCTATATATAAACTGCCAGAGGAAGGAAAAAAAATGACAGAGGAGAGATGGAAAAAACTCAGGGAATATCAGCTAGATGTGTGTCTCTCTGTGGGACAAAGTTAATCAAATGAATTAAATGGAAATAACTCCTCAATGATGCTGGACAATAAGAAATTTGTTATAGATAAATGATTCAGAGAAGCGATAAGTTGATAAATTAGACACATATGCAACACTTGGGTATCTCAACAACGACACCCAAGTGTTGCATATGTGTCTAATTTACCAAGAAATTTGTTGTTGATTAAGACACATGTGTAACAGTTGGGTATGTTTATTATTGAAAGGTTTCACCTTCACAGTAGGTTTCTTCAGTCAAATATAGAGGCAGCAGGTGTAGTAGTGACATAAAGACGATGTAACCGGACCATGGAGCTGAACTCTTCTCCAGGCTGAGGGACTCACCACCTCAAATACCATTTCTCTAAGGTTGATGGACTGATTGCATCATCTTCATTTCACTACTACACCTGCTGCCTCTGCATTTGACTGAAGAAGTCTACTGTGTAGGCGAAACGTTTCGTCAATAAAGATACCCAACTGTTGCACATGTGTCTTAAACCTCGGTTCCAGGACCGAAACATTTTTCTGGTAAATATGTCCTCGCGGTTTTACGTATGTCTTAGTAAATCTTATGATATATATGCGCCAAGAGGTGTATATCTGTGTACATCTGTGTATATCTGTGTACATCTGTGTATATCTGTGTACATCTGTGTATATCTGTGTACATCTGTGTATATACGCTGATAATTTAGTCTGATGTTACCAGTTATTTTGTTTATAGTCAAAGATAAAGAAATAACAATAGCCAATTGTAAACCATACCACGGGCGGGGCTTGAACCCGCGATTAGAGAGTCGTAAAACTCTAGACCGAATGATGTGTGTATCATCCATTACAACACACGGATACATGCATGAATTCCACGGGGTTATCTTGATCTCAGAGCATCCAGTTTTGTTTGTCCTTCAGGAAAGCAAATGGATACAGTCAGATCAAACATCTGGATTGCTTCCTGGAATGGGCCAGTAAGCCTGCTGCACTGGAACATAAGACCTGACTGGCTTGGACCAGGTGTCCAGGACCTGCCTAGCATGGGCCAGTAGGCCTGCAGTTTTTAATATCCCTAATGGAACAACGAAAACGACTTGGGTCAGTGAGAGACCCGTCGCTAAACCACGCAGAAAGCAACCTGACGACCCGAAATTGGGTCACGACCCCGAAGAGCTGGGCAAAAAAACATTTTGAAATGCTTTTCTGCATCCTCTCAGCCTCTCCCTCCCTTGGGAAAGTAATATACAACACAGAAAACAAACAAAAAAAAACTGTCCCCCACCAGAAATATCATTTTATATCAGTGTATAACGGAGCTCTTGAAGGCCAGACGTCTTAGCTAGAGATTCAGAACCTTGATGAACTAGGAATCTAGCCTTGGAAACAACTGACTATACTCAGGAGAGAGTAACTAGGATAGTACAACTGAGTACAACCAGGAGGAACTAGAATAGTACAACTGAGTACAACCAAGAGAGAGCAACTAGGAGAGTGCAAATGAGTACAACCAAGAGAGAGCAACTAGGAGAGTGCAAATGAGTACAACCAAGAGAGAGCAACTAGGAGAGTGCAAATGAGTACAACCAACAACACCAGGCAAAAAAATAGAACAAGTAGGTGAGTACAAGCAACAAAGAACATTCGGGAGAGTACAACTAAACGAGTACACAAAATGGCACAAACTAAGTGATTACGAGTAAGACAGTACCACCAGGAGTACATCCAGCAGAGTACCACCAGGAGTACATCCAGCAGAGTACCACCAGGAGTACATCCAGCAGAGTACCACCAGGAGTACATCCAGCAGAGTATCACCAGGAGTACATCCAGCAGAGTACCACCAGGAGTACATTCAGCAAAGTACCACCAGCAAAGCACCACCAGCAGAGTACCACCAGGAGTACCTTCAGCAGAGTACTACCAGGAGTACCTTCAGCAGAGTACCACCAGCAGAATACCACCAGCAGAGTACCTCCAGAAGAGTACCACCAGGAGTACCATCAGGCGTATCTCCAGCAGAGTATCACCAGGAGTACCACCAGGAGTACCATCAGGCGTATCTCCAGCAGAGTATCACCAGGAGTACCACCAGGAGTACCATCAGGCGTATCTCCAGCAGAGTATCACCAGGAGTACCACCAGGAGTACCATCAGGCGTATCTCCAGCAGAGTATCACCAGGAGTACCACCAGCAGAGTACCACCAGCAGAGTACCTCCAGCAGAGTACGTAACATAAGAAAGAAGGAACACTGCAGTAGGTCTACTGGCACATGCGAGTCAGGTCCAACAGAGCACCTCCAGCAGAGTACCACCAGCAGAGTACCACCAGCAGAGTATCACCAGCAGAGTACCACCAGTAAAGTACCATCAACAGAGTATCTCCAGCAGAGTACCACCAGCAGAGTACCACCAGCAGAGTATCACCAGCAGAGTACCACCAGCAGAGTACTACCAGCAGAGTACCACCAGCAGAGTATCACCAGCAGAGTATCACCAGCAGAGTACCACCAGCAGAGTACCACCAGCAGAGTACCACCAGCAGAGTACCACCAGCAGAGTATCACCAGCAGAGTACTACCAGCAGAGTACCACCAGCAGAGTATCACCAGCAGAGTACCACCAGTAAAGTACCATCAGCAGAGTATCTCCAGCAGAGTACCACCAGCAGAGTACTACAAGCAGAGTAACAAGTAACACAGAGTAACACACACACACACACACACACACACGTGTGTGTGTGTGTGTGTGTGTGTGTGTGTGTACTCACCTAATTGTGGTTGCAGGGGTCGATTCACGGCTCCTGGCCCCGCCTCTTCACTGCTTGCTACTAGGTCCACTCTCTCTCTGCTCCATGAGCTTTATCATACCTCTTCTTAAAGCTATGTATGGATCCTGCCTTCACTACATCACTTCCCAGACTTTTCCACTTCCTGACAACTCTGTGACTGAAGAAATACTTCCTAAAATCTCTGTGAATCATATGAGTTTTCAACTTCCAAATGTGACCTCTTGTTGCTGTGTCCCATCTCTGGAACATCCTGTCTCTGTCCACCTTATCGATTCCTCTCACTATTTTGTATGTCGTTATCATATCCATCCTGTTTCTCCTGTCCTCCAGCGTCATCAGGTCGAGTTCCCTTAACCTCTCTTCGTAGGACATGCCCCTTAGGTCCGGGACTAGTTTCGTTACAAATCTTTGCACTTTCTCTAGTTTCCTTACGTGCTTGGTGAGGTGTGGGTTCCACATTGGTGCTGCATACTCCAGTATGGGCCTGACGTAACACAGAGACTTGAACGACTCCTTACTGAGATGTTGGAATACTATTCTTAGGTTCGTGTGTGTGTGTTAGCAAGGCGAGTGAGGTCAAGCACTTCTCCGCATCCCTGGCCTCTTCCACCCGGAGGTCACTCACCTTTGACCTCCCTCAGAATCGTCCTCCCTCCTTCTATCTCTTCCTCTTCCCTCCTCCTCCTTCCTCTCTCTCTCTCTCTCTCTCTCTCTCTCTCTCTCTCTCTCTCTCTCTCTCTCTCTCTCTCTCTGGGTACTTGTGTGTGCCACTGCGGTGGATATGACTACGTCAGGATGTCACTGTTCAAGGTACCTTCATCACACACACACACACACACACACACACACACACACACACACACACACACACACACACACACACACACACACACACACACACACACGTTTACTTATGGAAACATTAAAGAGAAATTTATGTGTACGTCAGGAATCTCACTACGCTGGTCAGAAATGTAGGTCACGTGAAGCAATAGGAAGGGAGGGAGGGAGGGAGGGAGAGGGACAAGAAGAAGGACATGGGTGAAGAGGGACATGCGTACAGCCAGCTCTGAGACCTACGTGTGGAGAGGGACATGCGTATACGCAATAATAATAATAATAATAATAATAATAATAATCTTTATTTCTACAAGTACATGTTCAACTTACACAGACCATAGCTGGCGTCAATGACATGCTAAATAGAACAGAGCATTCCGGGCAAATTAGGTCAATTTTGTCCCCAGGATGCGACCCGAACCAGTTGACTAACACCCAGGTACCTATTTTACTGACAGGTGAGCATGGGCAATAGGAAACACGTCCACCCATACCGGGGATCGAACCACGGACCTCAGTGCGTGAGGTAGAGAGCTGAATGCAGATGGGTAACGCAAAGGTACCAGTTTCGCTCTGTGAGAGTTGTATCATGTCACTACATCTCTCACTGTGCAAAACGTTATCTTAATAAAGTCGTGTTGTGCTCTAAAGTATGTGTTTCCAAGATGGTATTGACCAGTGGAGGTAAACACTGGTGATGGTGTGTATAACATAACACTGGGTAACATGACGGGTCACTGGTGAAGGATAACGTAACACTGGGTAACATGACGGGTCACTGGTGAAGGATAACGTAACACTGGGTAACATAAAGGGCCACTGGTGAAGGATAGCGTAACACTGGGTAACATGAAGGGTCACTGGTGAAGGATAACGTAACACTGGGTAACATGACGGGTCACTGGTGAAGGATAACGTAACACTGGGTAACATGAAGGGTCACTGGTGAAGGATAACGTAACACTGGGTAACATGAAGGGTCACTGGTGAAGGATAACGTAACACTGGGTAACATGAAGGGTCACTGGTGAAGGATAACGTAACACTGGGTAACATGAAGGGTCACTGGTGAAGGATAACGTAACACTGGGTAACATGAAGGGTCACTGGTGAAGGATAACGTAACACTGGGTAACATGAAGGGTCACTGGTGAAGGATAACGTAACACTGGGTAACATGAAGGGTCACTGGTGAAGGATAACGTAACACTGGGTAACATGAAGGGTCACTGGTGAAGGATAACGTAACACTGGGTAACATGAAGGGTCACTGGTGAAGGATAACGTAACACTGGGTAACATGAAGGGTCACTGGTGAAGGATAACGTAACACTGGGTAACATGAAGGGTCACTGGTGAAGGATAACGTAACACTGGGTAACATGAAGGGTCACTGGTGAAGGATAACGTAACACTGGGTAACATGAAGGGTCACTGGTGAAGGATAACGTAACACTGGGTAACATGAAGGGTCACTGGTGAAGGATAACGTAACACTGGGTAACATGAAGGGTCACTGGTGAAGGATAACACACTGGGTAACATGAAGGGTCATGGTGAAGGATAACGTAACACTGGGTAACATGAAGGGTCACTGGTGAAGGATAACGTAACACTGGGTAACATGAAGGGTCACTGGTGAAGGATAACGTAACACTGGGTAACATGAAGGGTCACTGGTGAAGGATAACGTAACACTGGGTAACATGAAGGGTCACTGGTGAAGGATAACGTAACACTGGGTAACATGAAGGGTCACTGGTGAAGGATAACGTAACACTGGGTAACATGAAGGGTCACTGGTGAAGGATAACGTAACACTGGGTAACATGAAGGGTCACTGGTGAAGGATAACGTAACACTGGGTAACATGAAGGGTCACTGGTGAAGGATAACGTAACACTGGGTAACATGAAGGGTCACTGGTGAAGGATAACGTAACACTGGGTAACATGAAGGGTCACTGGTGAAGGATAACGTAACACTGGGTAACATAAAGGGCCACTGGTGAAGGATAGCGTAACACTGGGTAACATGAAGGGTCACTGGTGAAGGATAACGTAACACTGGGTAACATGAAGGGTCACTGGTGAAGGATAACGTAACACTGGGTAACATGAAGGGTCACTGGTGAAGGATAACGTAACACTGGGTAACATGAAGGGTTACCAGATCAGTGCCTCATTAACATCCTCAGAAGAGCTCTGTCAAGGCTTCAAACACTTGTTCCATTTACTCAAGGTCGCACACGAAACAAATTTACCGCTATTATTATTATTATTATTATTATTATTATTATTATTATTATTATTATTATTATTATTATTATTATTATTATTAGTAGTAGTAGTAGTAGTAGTAGTAGTAGTAGTAGTAGTAGGAGTAAGTGTAATAATGTTATTATTGTTATTATTATTGTTTATAAATGTGTCCACAAAGTATTTTTCCATTTTTTATGAAGGATATGAAAATGCAGTTTTACTGCACATGAATGTTGTATTAAGAGTGTAAAGCACTCCACGAGCATGTAATCCATGCAAGGTCAACACACACACCTCCAGTGATTCTTTACACGTCCGCCCTGTTGTTCAGGACTCGCGTTGACCAATCTATCCACTGATTATAAGGGCCACTGACGGCGTAAGCTGTCAGTGGCCCTTATAATCCCAACAAAGAAGATGAAGAAGGAAGGCAATTCCCATTGCGTTGTTTATTCTAGCAGGGACGGCAGTGTGTTAATGCCACCTGCTGGTATGTGGTAAACACAGTCCTTCAGTAACCTCCATGAGAAATATGAAGGCGTGATGATATCAGAGGAACGTCTGGGGGTCTGACGAAGCCATCATGCCCCACGTATTTATTTAAAAGACCGACAAGTTGAAGAATGAGACATTTGTGTAGCCAGTGGCTTCTTCAGTCCAATACAGAGAAGAACGGTGGAAGATTAGAAAGAGAATGAGGTAATCAGTCCCTCGTGCAGCTATCACACTCTTTCATTGCTAGCATTTTCACACTTCTATCATTCTAACACTGCTATCACACTCACACTTGTATCATTCTCACACTGCTATCCTGGCTTGCTTGCAGACATGTCTCGCTCTCAACATCTGGTAAGGGGTGACACAGTTGGTCCCGGATACTCTTCGTTATTTATCTTCCACTAGCCTCCCACTGTCCTCTCTCGTATATATATAAGTGTAACTTACTATAAATACAATATTTATCAGAAGAGGGCGTGGGATGGAGCAAGTGGGAGTGGGTGGGAGGGGGCGTGAGTGAGGAATCGTGAGGGTGGGTGGGTATGTTTGTGCTGGTTGATATGACTGGTGTGTGTGTGTGTGTGTGTGTGTGTGTGAAAGAGAGAGAGAGAGAGAGAGAGAGAGAGAGAGAGAGAGAGAGAGAGAGAGAGAGAGAGAGAGAGAGAGAGAGAGAGAGCACAGGCATAGAGAGGACACAGAGTGGACATTGGAGTGACTACACTTTAATACACGTTAAACCACACACACACACACACACACACACACACACACAGCTTAGGGAAAATAATAACGATATATAAAACACTGAGAATGTGAAGAGTCTACAAAACCGACAAGTTGATAACTGAGATACTCATGCAACATTTATCTTTATTCTGGAAACGTTTCACCACGCAGTGGCTTCTTCAGTCCAGTGGAGAGAAAAGTGGAAAATGAGGAAGAGTTTGAGGTAATCAGTCCCTTAGCCTTTCTTTGCACTGGACTGATGAAGCCACTGCGTGGCGGAACGTTCCAGAATAAAGATACCCAAATGTTGTATTAGTGTCTCATTTATCAACCTAGAGGTCGTTCCGGGGGTCAACGCCCCCGCGCCCCTGTCCTTGACTAGGCTTCCTGGAGAAACCATCGTCCATAACCCCGTCTATATGTATATGAATATTTTTAAACATCTGTTTGAATGATACACATGAACATGTGTTTACAGATTGCTGAGTACAGCAATTGTGCAGACATCTGTATCCGAAAAGAAGTCAGCAGTTACTCACTGTATTATGGTCTACACGACTGACTAGTTGAGCAATACGACAGGTGTGTAAGACTTGGGATCTTTCTAGCCGAAACTCTTCGCCAGCGGAGCCGGATGTGAGGGGCAGGAAGTGAAGCGTTTGGGCAATATAGATATTTAAGTGTTGCACATGTGTGTTGTAGAGAGGTGGTTGCTGCAGGACCGGGACCAACTCTTATACCTCGTGAGTATCCTTGAGTGTAAACACTGCTGCCCTCTGAACCTGCACTGCTGCAGTATCCCCGAGTGTAAACACTGCCTTCTGATCCTGCACTGCTGCAGTATCCCTGAGTGTAAACACTGCCTTCTGATCCTGCACTGCTGCAGTATCCCTGAGTGTAAACACTGCCTTCTGATCCTGCACTGCTGCAGTATCCCTGAGTGTAAACACTGCCTTCTGATCCTGCACTGCTGCAGTATCCCTGAGTGTAAACACTGCCTTCTGATCCTGCACTTCAGTGAGTGTAAACAGTTCTGATCCCACTGAGTATCCCTGAGTGTAAACACTGCCTTCTGATCCTGCACTGCTGCAGTATCCCTGAGTGTATCCTTGATCCTGTGTATCCCTGAGTGTAAACACTGCCTTCTGATCCTGCACTGCTGCAGTATCCCTGAGTGTAAACACTGCCTTCTGATCCTGCACTGCTGCAGTATCCCTGAGTGTAAACACTGCCTTCTGACCCTGCACTGCTGCACGACAGTGTTTGTCTTGCTGCCAGTAACGGCTCCACTGAAGGAACCATTTTACGACAAAGACCTGTGTAAGGTAATCTTCCCTGACGAATGCAACAACAGAGAGTGAACATGTAAAAGAAAGTCTCCAGTGTAATATTAGAGCAGAGTGGCGTGCCACAGGGGTCTCTGCTGGGGTCCCCTGGGATTACAAGCACCACTCACGGACAAGACTTTACTGTCGACAACTACGCTAGGGTGGAAGCTTTACGTAAGTAAGTAAGTAAGTAAATCCTTGTTTACCGTTTTTCTTCGCATGTTCGTCGTCATTAACTCTCATGGCCTTCCCTCACAAGAAGCAGATGACCTAGACGAGGTAAGATAGCTTGTGATAGCTTGTGCTAACAGGTCGGTTGCCGTGTTCCTCCCTTAAGTCAATGTGACCTGACCTGACTAGGTTGGGTGCATTGGCTTAAGCCGGTAGGGACTTGGACCTGCCTCGCATGGGCCAGTAGGCCTTCTGCAGTGTTCCTTCGTTCTTATGTTCTTATGTTCTTATGAGACGTAAGTTCACCGAAGACAAAAACTCGCCAATAGATGGAAGATACGAGACAACGTATGTTACTTAGCTGTTTTAACTCAGCTCACACACTGAGGTCCGTGGTTCGATCCCCGGTACGGATGGAACATTACAACGTGCTTCCTTAAGATACCTGCTGTCCATGTTCACCCATCAGTAAAACAGGTACCTGGGTGTTAGTGGACTGCATAATAACGGACTTTCTATATAGTAGTATGTCACTGATGTCAGCTACGCCTGTATACCTTGTACATATACTTGTAGAAAGAAAGATTATTATTATTATTATTATTATTATTATTATTATTATTATTATTATTATTATTATTATTATTAGCAGTCAGGTCGAGCTTGACTTATAACGTACAAAGGCTAGAACGGACACCATATCTTCCCAGACCTTAAAATATGTTCACTTAATTATGATTTTCCGGACTTCGTAGGGTTTTCCTGGTGGGTAATTTACACTATGTACGATCATTGTACGTACGTGTGCCTGCACCTAGCTAAACTTACTTCTAGTGTTATTTCTATTCATCAATTCAGCTTGCAGTTATCTGCCGACCTCTGGCAGTACCTGGCTAGTGATGGGTCACCGTATACAAGGTGTTTCAAATATGTGAACCCGATTTCAAAGGAGTATATATTTAAAATCGGGTCCATATATTTGAAACAAATTAATACACACATGTATATCATATACTATGCATTGTTTTATCTATTAAGCTTTAAATGATAAGACATGACAAGGACATCAATGGTAATAAATCACATTATCATATACACGTTACTGTATATGATAATTTATGTAAATATACCTGCACCTAAATAAACTTACACTAAAATTTTTAGACGACTTTGGGAGTCACCATATATAAATAGCCTTATTATTCACTATACAACAATGGTTCCAATAATTTTAGGAATGTCCATGCCTCCGGATTTCTTATTTTTAATTCTGATTTCAAGGTACTTACACTATTTGCGCAACTCTCTCCATAATTCACTATATTTCACAACCAACCTTCTCACTGGACACGAGTAAACATCCACTCTATAGTGACAACTCAAAAGCACTGTGTGGAAACACTTAGGCCTATTTCCAGTGCTTGCCGTCATAGGCCTATCAATCCTAATTTTTATGTTGCTTCCCCAGTATTTTCCAACATATGATTTGTTTGTTCACATCAAGATCTTTGGTGTCTGTGCTAAGCACATTTTTTTTTCTCTCACTTCCTTTCACTGTTCGACACTAATATTACAACACAAACAATTCACAGTGAGGCACCAGTAGGCTCGTCAGCAGGCCGGCCTACAGGGACTCAGCGGCTGAAGATAGGTCACTGATCTAAACACTATACTTCATTGTTCTCTTCAGTACTCACTGATATTCCCTCGATGCGTACTCTGGAACGAGTATACGCATTTCACGGGTGTCACACGCGTATTTTCCACGCTTTGTTCCGCCAGGGTTCGTCGGATAAGTGAAAAATTGATTGGAGTTTACTCACGTGTTTACCCCCACAAGGCCTCGGCAGTAAACCATTGTTCTGACAGCTATACCGCTCCTCCTGCCTCCTCTGTACTCGACGGAAGAAGCCTGCTGTGTAGGCGAAATGTTTCGGAATAAAGTTACCTATCTGTTGTACATGTGTCTTGCACAAGACTTGGACCTGGACGAAGGTAATTTGCTAATCATAGGGTGTTTGGTTATATGTTTTAATCGGGGGAAAGCGTCCTATATCGTCCTATCAATATGAGTCAGTCCAGTTCCTGAGATCAAGAGCCCATCAAGGGTACCAAGGCCTTGAGGATTCATCAGGGCTGTAAAAAAACCACAGTATCCAGGGGTCAAGGCCTCCGCTGCCAAAGTCCTTGATAGATGAACTACATCCCTGGTATCCCTGCTATGTAAATAAATGGCTTAGAAGACCGACATGTTGATAGACTTGTGCAACATTTGGAAACGTTCCGCCAGACAGCGGCTTCTTCAGTCCAATGCAGAGAAAGGTGGAAGATGAGGAGGAGTTTGGGGTAATCAGTCCCTCAGCCTGGAGTCGAAGTGTGCAGTCCATCGGTCAACTTAAGGGAGGAAGAGGGGGAGTAACAACACTGCAGCTGATTGCTGTACCGTAGCTCGGTTGCTAGAGCACCTAACTCTCTCAATCACATACTGAATTTGCCCGAAATGCTCTGCATTCGGAAGATCATGAAGATGTTGCAGGGGACGGGATCCACTAGTAGAAGTAAGAAGGCAGGTTTACCTACCTACCTGGAGTCTACCTGGAGGGTATTCCGGGGATTAACGCCCCCGCGGCCCGGTCCATGACCAGGCCTTCCTGTGGATCAGGGCCTCATCAACTGTGTAATGGAATAGGGTAGCAACACACTGTGGGTGTCCTCACTATATAAACTAGGTTACTCTCACGCTGCGGGTTTATCCAGTGGTTTTTAGACACAATAAAAACGTAAAAGGCTGGTTGGCTGAGGCTGTGATGGCTGGAGCAGGTGTGTGTGTGTGTGTGTGTGTGTGTGTGTGTGTGTGTGGAGGCAGCACAGAGGATCCCAACCTGCATCAACAATCGTAAACATTTGCAGCCGGAAGACACGCTAAAGGTCAGGCCGCTTTGATCCCACACGGCTGTTCCGATCCTCCTTTGTCGTATAGTTTTGCACTCTTAGTTTACATCAGCGGATTGAAGCTGTTTATTGCGGGTTTGGTGCGTTTTAATGTACATAAATGCATATTTTCTTCCAATATTTGATGCGCAAGTTTTTCATAAGTGCGTGTGTACTCACCTAATTCACTTAACTGTGGTTGCAGAAATCGAGTCATAGCTCCTGGCCCCGCCTCTTCACTGGTCGCTGCTAGGTCCACTCTCCCCGTGCTCCATGAGCTTTATCATACCTGTTCTGTGTATGTGTGTGTGTGTGTGTCTTGAGAACCACAACAGTTTGTTGAAACACAGGTACTTAATGTGTGTTTAAGGTGAGCAGGGGAGTGAGAGGGAGAGTGAGATGAAAGGGGGAGATAGCAGTGCCAGGGATGAGAGGGTCAAGTTTGGAAAAGGTGTCAGAAGATAGGGAGAGTCACAGGTAAGGTCAGTAGCGTGGAACCAAGGGGGTGAGCAAGGTGTGGCCAGTTTAACCTTTGTCTGTATATGGTCACCAGGGTAAGGGAGATGAAAAACCTGGACAGGAGGGTACGAGCAGTGGTGTGGGAGATATAGCTTTCAGTCCAGCCTCTCTGCTCCTGCTGCTACTATCTTACCTACCTACCTACCTGCTTCTGCTAATACCTTACCTACCTATTTGCTGCTGCTGCTGCTACTACCTTACCTACTTACCACTGCTACAACCTTACCTACCTCCTTCCCTCCTGCTGATAATGCTGTTTCTACCTTACCTACGTTCCTGCTGATACACCTTCGCCTTTGATGAGTTCCGGGAGCCTGGTTGATCTAGCCCCTGGTGAAGATACTTATCCAGCTTCCTATTGTAGATTCCTACACTTGTTCCAGCAGTGTTTCTGATAAAATGTTGAATAATCTGGTAAGATGTTGAATAATCTGGGACCACGGAATTTGTAATCTGCCGTCTCATCACTCTTTTGAAGATTTTTATGAAATGGGGAGTTAGTGTTACTGGTCTGTAATTTTTTTGGTATTGGTTTACTGTCTTTATGCAAAGGAGGTTATGCCTGCACTCTTGAACATCCCTGGTATTTCACCTAGCCGCTGGAATATTGTTTCTATCTTACCTATTTTCCTGTTGGTGTCTGTTCACGTGTGTTTATTTTCAACCACTTGGCCTGTATCAGTTACCAAGATTTTTATCATAATGATAACAAGTTGCCTCACGATCTAAGACACGATAATTACAATAATCCAGACTGTGGTTTAATAGCGAAGTGTTGTAGGCAAAGTGTCATGGCGGCTTGTGTTCCCTGTTACCAAGTCCCCCGGGAATTATAATGATGTTAATCGTCTAGTTTTTCATTTATGGATTAGTTACGAATATAGTTCCTGTTTTACCTTAATTATATTTTATCCATGTGGGTTTATTCGTGCAAAAGCAACCTAAGTGGACATTTAAATGCAGTTCAATGTAAGAGATGGTACAGACAGGCAAGTGACTTTAAGTCTGTGTACAGATGTACTGACGAACGATCACACTCCAAAGATTTCTCACTAACAATTAACCTTAGTAAGTTTATATAGGTACAGGTACACATAAGTGCAATTATCATACGTAGTGTAAATTGCCCGGGACAACCCCCCAAAAAGGTCAGACACAGTGACTTATATCCGGTGTAGTCCTTGATTTTTAGCTAACCAATAATATCAGGAAAAGCTGGACATGTAACTACACATTAACAGCTCACTTCTTAGCACGAAAATATGCCAAGACAGCAGCATACAAATTCCAAGCATGATAGAAAGAGCAGAGTTCAGAGACACACGAATGCTTGTCAGGTCCTCAAAGCTGACCGCCTCACCCTCCCTCCATCCCTCTTGTGTTGTGACAAGCTAACTAACTCCCCACCAGGGTGGTTCTCACCCTTCCTAACTGTGATGTCTGTCTCTGTCTGTCTGTCACGCCATCTTCAAGTAACTAGATTCTGGAGATAGGTGCTTACCCTCCTTCAGGATTATGTTATATCTGAAAGCAAGTGTTCAGGTTGCGCGGGTCACACAGGAGGTAAGCGAGTAGCTGGGTATTTACGTGTCTAACCAAAATAGGCCGTCGAATTTATTCTGACGAGGTCCCTAGAGCGCCCCAGGAAGATCTGGATAGACTGATGTAGTGGTTGGCTGTCATTGTTCACCCAGCAGTAGGAAGGTCGGTAGGTACCTGGGTGTTAGTCACCTTACACCTGCTGACCCTGTTCACCTAGCAGTAGGTAGGTACCTGCGTGTTAGTCACGTTACACCTGGGGGTTGGTTTAGAAAGACACGTAAGCAAACACTATAACATATTTATTAGAAAACGTTTCGGTCCTGGGACCTTGATCACGGTCCCAGGACCGAAACGTTTTCTAATAAATATGTTATAGTGTTTGCTTACGTGTCTTTCTAAACAAACTTGTCGGTATTTATTACCAAGGTTTATACCACACCTGGAGGTTATTCCGGGGATCAACGCCCCCGCGGCCCGGTCCACGACCAGGCCTCCCGATGGATCAGGACCTGATCAACTAGGCTGTTACTGCTGGCCGCACGCAGTCCAACGTACGAGCCACAGCCCGGCTGATCCGGCACTGATTTTAGGTATCTGTCCAGCTCTCTCTTGAAGGCAGCCAGGGGTTTATTGGCAATTCCCCTAATGCTTGATGGGAGGCTGTTGAACAGTCTTGGGCCCCGGACACTTATGGTGTTTTCCCTTAGTGTACCAATGGCGCCCCTACTTTTTATTGGGGGCATTTTGCATTTTGCTGTCCCTGTTCACCTAGCAGTAGGTAGGTACCTGGGTGTTAGTTGAATGGTGGGCATCGCATCTTGGGAGACAAAATTAACCCAATTTGCCGAAATGCTGAACATAACAAGGGGTTTTCTATATACTAGTATATCATTGATGTCAGCTATGGTCTGTATACCTTGTACATGTAGAAATAAAGATTATTACACCGCTTCAAGCATATATACACTGCTGACTCTTAGTACACACACACACCAAGATATACTTCCCAGAATATATACAAAACAACGAGCTCTAATTGCAGGAAAAGGACTATTAATGAGACAAACGAAAAACACTGGCGTCAGTTCCATAAACAAGTGTTTCCTAGAAGGTAACGATAGTGCCAGCATAAAAAGAGAAACACGGGGGTAATAATAATAATAATAATAATAATAATAATAATAATAATAATAATATCTTTATTTCTACACGTACACGTACACGTACAAGGTATACAGACCATAGCTGACATCAATGACATACTACTATATAGAAAGCCGCTTGTTATGCTGAGCATTTCCCGCAAATTAGGTTAATTTTATCCCAGGATGCGACCCACATCCAGGTACCCACTTTTACTGGTGGGTGAACATAGACAACCGGTGTAAAGAAACACTCCCAATGTTTTTTACCCTCGCCGGGAAACGAACCCAGACCCTCAGCGTGTGAAGTGAGAGCTTTTGCCACCAGGTCACGGGCCACCGATAGCATTCAGGAATGTAAACAAGAGACTTATTTATGAAACTACATGTGGTAAACCTTTGGTTTGTTTACGTGTCTTTCTGAAGATGTAAACCAGGAAACTCCAGACATGTGTGAGTGATCCTAGAACATGTGTCAACTGCGTCGAACCCTTGTTAATAATCAGACACATGTTCAGCACCTGGATTTCTTTACTGAGAAAACGTTTCACCACAGAGGGGTGAAACGTTTCATTAATAAAGATACCCAAGTGTTACATATGTGTGTAATTTATCACCTTGCTGGTTCCCTGAACTAATTATCTATATAATTAAAAAGTTAACCTAGAAGAATGTGGAGAGGATATGATCACAACATACAAAATACTCAAAAAGAGACACTTGAGTACTAGGAGAATGTAGAACTAGGAGGAGACAGCTGGAAAAAAAATATGTAAATAACTCGAATAATTGATTTTGAAGAATAAACATCAATGACTAGACTCCAGGAAGCACTTCCGGTGTTTGTGATAGGACAGAAATGTATGAAATTGATGACTAAACGAGGTTGTGAGGATGGTGTTGTAGATGACCTTGATAAGTGAAGGTTGTGAGGATGGTGTTGTAGATGACCTTGATAAGTGAAGGTTGTGAGGATGTCTGGTGTTGTAGATGACCTTGATAAGTGAAGGTTGTGAGGATGTCTGGTGTTGTAGATGACCTTGATAAGTGAAGGTTGTGAGGATGTCTGGTGTTGTAGATGACCTTGATGATAAGTGAAGGTTGTGAGGATGGTGTTGTAGATGACCTTGATGAGTGAAGGTTGTGAGGATGGTGTTGTAGATGACCTTGATGATGAGTGAAGGTTGTGAGGATGGTGTTGTAGATGACCTTGATGATGAGTGAAGGTTGTGAGGATGGTGTTGTAGATGACCTTGATGATGAGTGAAGGTTGTGAGGATGTCTGGTGTTGTAGATGACCTTGATGATAAGTGAAGGTTGTGAGGATGGTGTTGTAGATGACCTTGATGAGTGAAGGTTGTGAGGATGGTGTTGTAGACGACCTTGATGATGAGTGAAGGTTGTGAGGATGGTGTTGTAGATGACCTTGATGAGTGAAGATTGTGAGGATGTCTGGTGTTGTAGATGACCTTGATGAGTGAAGGTTGTGAGGATGGTGTTGTAGATGACCTTGATAAGTGAAGGTTGTGAGGATGTCTGGTGTTGTAGATGACCTTGATGAGTGAAGGTTGTGAGGATGGTGTTGTAGACGACCTTGATGATGAGTGAAGGTTGTGAGGATGGTGTTGTAGATGACCTTGATGAGTGAAGGTTGTGAGGATGGTGTTGTAGACGACCTTGATGATGAGTGAAGGTTGTGAGGATGTCTGGTGTTGTAGATGACCTTGATGAGTGAAGGTTGTGAGGATGGTGTTGTAGACGACCTTGATGATGAGTGAAGGTTGTGAGGATGTCTGGTGTTGTAGATGACCTTGATGAGTGAAGGTTGTGAGGATGGTGTTGTAGATGACCTTGATGATGAGTGAAGGTTGTGAGGATGTCTGGTGTTGTAGATGACCTTGATGAGTGAAGGTTGTGAGGATGGTGTTGTAGACGACCTTGATGATGAGTGAAGGTTGTGAGGATGGTGTTGTAGATGACCTTGATGATGAGTGAAGGTTGTGAGGATGGTGTTGTAGACGACCTTGATGATGAGTGAAGGTTGTGAGGATGGTGTTGTAGATGACCTTGATGAGTGAAGGTTGTGAGGATGTCGTTGTAGACGACCTTGATGATGAGTGAAGGTTGTGAGGATGGTGTTGTAGATGACCTTGATGATGAGTGAAGGTTGTGAGGATGGTGTTGTAGATGACCTTGATGATGAGTGAAGGTTGTGAGGATGGTGTTGTAGATGACCTTGATGAGTGAAGGTTGTGAGGATGTCGTTGTAGACGACCTTGATGATGAGTGAAGGTTGTGAGGATGGTGTTGTAGACGACCTTGATGATGAGTGAAGGTTGTGAGGATGGTGTTGTAGATGACCTTGATGAGTGAAGGTTGTGAGGATGGTGTTGTAGACGACCTTGATGATGAGTGAAGGTTGTGAGGATGTCTGGTGTTGTAGATGACCTTGATGAGTGAAGGTTGTGAGGATGGTGTTGTAGACGACCTTGATGATGAGTGAAGGTTGTGAGGATGGTGTTGTAGATGACCTTGATGATGAGTGAAGGTTGTGAGGATGGTGTTGTAGACGACCTTGATGATGAGTGAAGGTTGTGAGGATGGTGTTGTAGATGACCTTGATGATGAGTGAAGGTTGTGAGGATGGTGTTGTAGACGACCTTGATGATGAGTGAAGGTTGTGAGGATGGTGTTGTAGATGACCTTGATGAGTGAAGGTTGTGAGGATGTCGTTGTAGACGACCTTGATGATGAGTGAAGGTTGTGAGGATGGTGTTGTAGATGACCTTGATGAGTGAAGGTTGTGAGGATGTCGTTGTAGACGACCTTGATGATGAGTGAAGGTTGTGAGGATGTCTGGTGTTGTAGATGACCTTGATGATAAGTGAATGTTGTCAGAATGTACCTACGTACCTACGTACCTACGTGCGCCATAATTCTACCTACCTGGAGTCTACCTGGAGGGTATTCCGGGGGTCAACGTCCCCGCGGCCCCGTTCATGACCAGGCCTCTCGGTGGATCAGGGCCTGATCAACCAGGCTGTTACTGCTGGACGCACGCAATCCAACGTACGAACCAGAGCCCGGCTGATCCGTCACTTTTAGGTATCTGTCCAACTCCCTCTTGAAGACAACCAGGAGTCTACTGGTAATTCCCCTTATCCCTGGTGGGAGGCTGTTGAACAGTCTTGGGCCCCGGACACTTATTGCATTTTCTTTTAGTGTGCCGGTGACGCCCCTACTTTTCACTGGGGGTATGTGGCATCGCCTGCAACATACCCCCAGAGAGTAGGAAGTAATTTCCGTGTCCAGGTTAGGAACCAGTCCTCCAGGATCTTCCAGATGTAGATTCACTTTAAGAAACTAATTAGGTGGTAAGTGTGTGGGCGAAACGTTTCAACAGTCAAAATGCCTAACTCTTACACATGTGCCTTAATCATCACTAGGCTGACAGCTGAACAACACACCAACTAAGTAAGCTGACAGCTGAACAACACACCAACTAAGTAAGCTGACAGCTGAACAACACACCAACTAAGCTGACAGCTGAACAACACACCAACTAAGTAAGCTGACAGCTGAACAACACACCAAGTAAGCTGACAGCTGAACAACACACCAACTAAGTAAGCTGACAGCTGCTGACAGCTGAACACACCAACTAAGCTGACAGCTGAACAACACACCAACTAAGCTGACAGCTGAACAACACACCAAGTAAGCTGACAGCTGAACAACACACCAACTAAGCTGACAGCTGAACAACACACCAAGTAAGCTGACAGCTGAACAACACACCAACTAAGTAAGCTGACAGTTGAACAACACACCAACTAAGTAAGCTGACAGGTGAACAACACACCAACTAAGTAAGCTGACAGGTGAACAACACACCAACTAAGCTGACAGCTGAACAACACACCAAGTAAGCTGACAGCTGAACAACACACCAACTAAGTAAGCTGACAGCTGAACAACACACCAACTAAGTAAGCTGACAGCTGAACAACACACCAACTAAGTAAGCTGACAGCTGAACAACACACCAACTAAGTAAGCTGACAGCTGAACAACACACCAACTAAGTAAGCTGACAGCTGAACAACACACCAACTAAGTAAGCTGACAGGTGAACAACACACCAACTAAGTAAGCTGACAGCTGAACAACACACCAACTAAGTAAGCTGATAGCTTAACAACACACCAACTAAGTAAGCTGACAGCTGAACAACGCACCAACTAAGTAAGCTGACAGCTAAGTAAGCTGACAAGCTGACAGCTGAACAACACACCAACTAAGTAAGCTGACAGCTGAACAACACACCAACTAAGTAAGCTGACAGCTGAACAACACACCAACTAAGTAAGCTGACAGCTGAACAACACACCAACTAGGCTGACAGGTGAACAACACACCAACTAAGTAAGCTGACAGCTGAACAACACACCAACTAAGTAAGCTGACAGTTGAACAACACACCAACTAAGTAAGCTGACAGGTGAACAACACACCAACTAAGTAAGCTGACAGCTGAACAACACACCAACTAAGTAAGCTGACAGCTGAACAACACACCAACTAAGTAAGCTGACAGTTGAACAACACACCAACTAAGTAAGCTGACAGTTGAACTAAGTAAGCTGACAGCTGAACAACACACCAACTAAGTAAGCTGACAGCTGAACAACACACCAACTAAGCTGACAGCTGAACAACACACCAACTAAGTAAGCTGACAGCTGAACAACACACCAACTAAGTAAGCTGACAGCTGAACAAGGCTTTCAGTGTAGTCTATTTATTTATTCTCAGATTGTTGACACATAAGTTACCAGAGAATATTTTCTCCCAATTTTCTCTATTAAGCGTAAAAATGTCCGGCTACAGCGCTTAAACATCGCTATCCAGAAATAAAAAAAAATCTTAAGGCTCTCACCTTGCAATTCGAATCTTAATGGGAATAAGATACTGACTTTTTTTGGGGGTTATCCTGGTAATTCTACCCGTATGTTACTATTATGCAAATATCGCAATCCAAGCGATGCAGGATGAAAAATAACTACGGGGGGAGTAGAATGACAGCTCTAGGCCTTTCGTGTCGCAATCAACACCTCATCAGGAGCTTGCAATGCTGCAGAAGAGGAGGATGTCCAAACAAATACGACCCCAAAGAACGACGTCCTTTTGGATCATAATTTTGAAAGCTCCTGATGAAGTGTTGATTGCAACACGAAAGGCCTAGAGCTGTGTTTGTTTTATATGTTTCTGTGTATGATAATTTGTATACCTGAATAAACTTTCTTACACGAGGAGGTATAATAAGGGAAGGAGCATTCTTTTCTGACCTTAAAAAACGGCAAAATCACTATGAGTGCAGTGGAGGTAGGCTTCATACTTAGTTTTAAGAGTAGGTACTATAAGGCCCACGAGGCTACTTATCAGCTTGTCGGTATAAAGTACCGGTAAGTTGATAAGATATATGTATAACAGTCAGGCATCTTTATTCCGAAACGTTTCGCCTACACAGCAGGCTTCTTCAGTCGAGTACAGAAGAGTCAGCAAACGCGGTAAAATGTAAAGACGATGTCAGTTTTGAGGTGGTCAGTCCCTCAGCCTGGAGAAGAGTTTTGTTCCAGAGTCTGGAACAATGTGACGCTGGAGCAGGTACCTACTTACTGCTAGGTGAACAGTAGCAGGTGTAAGGTGACTTACACCCAGGTACCTACTTACTGCTAGGTGAACAGTAGCAGGTGTAAGGTGACTTACACCCAGTTACCTACTTACTGCTGGGTGAACAGGGACAGCAGGTGTAAGGAAACACCCCGAACATATCCACCCATGCCGGGGATCGAGCCACAGACCCCGAGAATATGAGCTGTGGACGTTTACAGTGCCCACGAGTAAGCGAAAACACAGTAAGTGTCCTGGGCCCAAGACTGCTCAACAGCCTCCAACCAGGCATTAGGGGAATTACCAATAGACCCCTGGTTGTCTTCGAGAGGGAGCTGGAGAAATGTCTAAAGTCAGTACCCGATCAGCTGGGCTGTGATTCGTACGCTGAACTACATGCTTCCAGCAGTAACAGCCTGGTTGATCAGGCCCTTATCCACCGGAAGGCTTGGTCAAGGACCTGGCCGCGGGGGCGTTGACCCCCGAAACACTCTCCAGGTAGACTCCAGGTTTGGTCAGAATCACTGAATGACCTGGATCACCCAATTCACCGAATCTCAACTCTGCCAAATCGTTTACAGAATCGAATCCTCTACAGATACAAATTCACATCGAACTGAATCCTCTACTGGATCGAATTCCCTCTTGGGCCAAACTAGTACGTGGTTCATACGGGAATTTGGACCTTATAACCTGCAGGGTGTGACTCACTCTGCCTTCTTGAATCACCATTCACGTACTGATGATAATTATCAGACCTTTAGAGTAAGTGACCTTTGTAGACCATTTATGGTAGTACCTCTCTCTCTCTCTCTCTCTCCTTCTCTCTCTCTCTCTCTCTCTCTCTCTCTCTCTCTCTCTCTCTCTCTCTCTCTATTATATATATATATATATATATATATATATATATATATATATATATATATATATATATATATATATATATATATATATATATATATACATATCTACACACACACATATAGTAACACACACCTTTGTGTCATATGATATATATGAGTAAGAGAGAGAGAGAGAGAGAGAGAGAGAGAGAGAGAGAGAGAGAGAGAGAGAGAGAGAGAGAGAGAGAGAGAGAGGACAAGTAACGCGGTACAAACTCACCAAACACCGTCTCCAGCTATCATGTTCATTATTATGCCCCTGTGTACGAATTGAGTGTGTTGACTGGTTGTCTGTCAGTCTGACTCAAGTCTGCAATTGCCTAGTCTGAGGCTGTGTCTCTGCACTCACCCAGTGGAGGCTGCAATGGGTCGAATCCCCTGCCTCTCTAAGCCCAAAGTGAGACATGGCCAGAAGTCATCTAAACCATGGTGACACATACCGACAAATTGATTTAGAAAGACACGTAAACAAACACTTGGACATATTTATTAGGAGACGTTTCGGTCCTGAGACCTTGTCACTGGTAGGCGTCTACCAGTGACAATATCTCCTGTATTAATGTTGGCAGAATTATCCACAATATGTTGGATAAAAGGACACAAGTGCAACTAATGTGACATTATATTGTGGCAACGTTTCGCTCTCCAGGAGCTTTAACAGCTTGACAAAGCTTCTGAAGAGCGAAACGTTGCCACAATAAAATATCACATTAGCTGTACTTGTGTCCTTTTACTTGGTAATCTCGACACCAACTTCAAGGCCGAGGGACTGATTACCCCATCTTCTGTATATACTTCTTCAGTCTCCCAATTACGTCCTTGAATTTGTGTTGATGGCGAAACGACATGTGCAACAGTTAGGTATCTTTATTCCGAAACGTTTCGCCTACCCAGCAGGCTTCTTCAGTCGAGTACAGAGGAGACAGCAGAAGCAGTAGAGATGTGAAGACGGTGTAATCGGTCCATTCTTGAAGACGTAGTTTTGAGGTGGTCAGTCCCTCAGCCTGGAGAAGAGTTCAGCTCCAGAGTCTGGAACAATGTGAAACTGAAGCAACAGACGAACAGCGATGTTTCGGTCCCCTTTGGAACAAAACGTCATCCTGTGGGTCGTCTAAGTGCGGCTTATCTGTGAAGTTCTTGTTGTTCGTCTTGCGTTTTCTTTCTCTTTTCTTCAGTTTTTTTTTTTTATCAGGTATTTTACTCTCACCTTCAGTTTATTTCTGACTGCACTCACACAGGAGCTGTGACTCGATCCCTGCAACCAGAAACAGGTAAGTACACACACATACACACACACACCCTTAATAAACACACTTCCTCAATCTCTCACTCGTTCTATCTCATTTAACTCACATACTGCAAGAGAGAGAGAGAGAGAGAGAGAGAGAGAGAGAGAGAGAGAGAGAGAGAGAGAGAGAGAGAGAGAGAGAGAGAGAGAGAGAGAGTAGATAGAAGCGAAGGACGAATATGTTAAGTGGCGGCAGGGAGACACAAATAAGGATTCCCTGGTGTAGGTACAGTGTACAACTGCGTCCCAACAAGCCATCAGAGCATCACACACTGCCTAGTGCCGGCCCAGTCAGCCAGGGAGCCGGCAGGCAGGCAGGCACAGCCAGGGAGCCGGCAGGCAGGCAGGCACAGTCAGGGAGCCGGCAGGCAGGCAGGCACAGTCAGGGAGCCGGCAGGCAGGCAGGCACAGTCAGGGAGCCGGCAGGCAGGCAGGCACAGTCAGGGAGCCGGCAGGCAGGCAGGCACAGTCAGGGAGCCGGCAGGCAGGCAGGCACAAGCAAGGACGTTGATAAATGCTTCACAGAACCCATAAATTGATAAATTAGACACATGTCCAACACTTGGGTATCATTATTGAGGAAACGTTTCGCCACACAGTGGCTTCATCAGTCCATACAAAGAAGAATGGTGAAGATCAGAAGGAGTCTGAGGCAATTAGTCCCTCAGCCTGAAGTCGAACTAATCAGCCCATCAATGTTTTCAAGAAGACAGACGATAACAAGTTGTTATCAGAGAAATATTTGACTCCACACACACAGAGGAAACCACTGTTGCAGGGTCGCCCCGCAGTCTCTCTTTAGTACACTAACGTAGGCAGTTACAGCTCTTGGACTCTAGAGAGTGCGTGAATGAACAAGGATATAGGGACGAGGTACTGTTTGGCACTGAGCGGCATTGTGAGGCACTCTGCAACACTGTGTGGCACTCTGCGACACTGTGTGTCCCTCTGCGGCACTATCTGGCACTCTGCGGCACTATGTAGCACTGTGGCACTATGTGGCACTCTCTGGCAATGCGTGGCACTCCGGCACTGTGCTTCGTTCTGCTGTTTCTTTTAACTAATTGTTCCTTTTCTTTACCGTTTCTTCCAAACCTCTCGTTTGCTCTGTAAATTATTATTCATTGTCTTCCTCTTCCTCCCTTTCTTCCTCCCTCTCTTCCTCCCCTCTTCCCCCCTCTTCCTCCCCCTCAGGACTCAGTATCAGGACCGTAAAGGAAGACAGTCACCCACACACTCACTAAGAACTATAAGAACTGAACAGTAAGACACATGTGCAGCAGTTAGGTATCTTTATTTCGAAACGTTTCGCCTACACAGCAGGCTTCTTCAGTCGAGTACAGAGGCAGCAGAAACAGGAGAGATGCAAAGACAATGTACTCGGTCTCACCATTGAAGAGGTCAGTCCCTCAACCTAGGAGTAGGTGCGAAGAGCACCATAGTCGTGGAGAATCTCCACGACTATGGTGCTCTTCGCACCTACTCCTAGGTTGAGGGACTGATTACCTCATCTTCTGTACATAGTTCTACTGTCTTCAAGTTATGTCCTAGAATTTGTATTGATAAAGCCACTGGATGGCGAAACGTCTACAATAAAGATACCCAGATGTTGCACATGTGTCTTAATTTCACATTACTTCTACTAGTGGCCTGTGTCTCACCTTCGACAGTGTATGTCACCATATTGTTGCATCATACAGTTCTACGAGGTACCCCAGAAGGTGAACGACCTTGAATCACCACTCGTTCTCACAGAGCTCAAATCCAATGAGCAGGCGATAAAAGATGTATGAATCCACTGTTCTCTAGACGTGCGTCTCGATGCGATCCACAATAACAAAAACATCGTGAAAGCTGAGTGGTTTCGAGCCAAGAAGAACGGCAACGTACCGATATCCAATATAGACGACCTCTCCCAGCTCTACAGGAGCTCGGTTGCTGGGAAACTTACCAAATTAGGAGGTACACTTCAGAACCTTCAAGGTTCTTAAAGCGTAACACCCACCTCAGCGCCCGATGTTAGTTTAAGGGCGATGGCGTCCTATGAATTGTTGCTTTTTTGTTTACCGTCAGATTTCCTTCAGTTTTGGTGCACAAGACGAAGTATTTTCTCTATTTCCTGTAAATATTTGTCGATAAGATACCTCAAACAACAAGCGGCATCTGTACCGAATCTCACCCGCTGCAGACGCAGATAATGGCATTGTATACCATTATCATATTCATTAAGGAACACTGTAGACACACACACATACAGCTGCTATGACACGTACAACAGTTAGGTATCTTAATTTCGAAACGTTTCGCCTACACAGGAGGCTTGTTCAGTTGAGCTGAGATGTGAAGACGATGTAATCATCAGTCCATCAGCCTTGAAGACGTAGTTTTGAGGTGCTTAGTCCCTCAGCCTGGAGAAGAGTTCTGCTCCAGTGTCTGGAACAATGTGTGTCTGTTAGGTGCTGCTCACAACACAACAGTCAACAGAGATGCTGTTCCCTCAAGTCTGCTGCTCCTTTTGGGCGTGGGTTGTGACCGGTTAGGAACCACCGTGGGCGTGGGTGGAGTTCATACGTGGGTTGTGGACGGTTAAGACGGGCGTGGGCGTGGCTGCTAGTGTGGCCATGAGATTAAGACAACGTGAAAACCAACGTATACGATGCCTGCGTTGAACTACGTGTGGCAGGCTGGCACTAACAGCTCACTTGATCATTGAATACATTGGGAAAGAAGTGAGGGGGGGGGACCAGAAACCAGGGGCAGTGCTTCCCCGGGGCAAATACCACAATAACAGATACAACAACAGGAGCAAATACAGCAGCAACAACAACAACAACAACAACAACAACAACAGCAACAACAACAACAACAGCAACAGCAACAACAGCAACAACAACAACAACAACAACAACAACAACAGCAACAACAACAACAACAACAACAACAACAACAACAACAACAACAACAACAACAACAGCAACAGCAACAACAGCAACAACAACAACAACAACAACAACAACAACAGCAACAACAACAACAACAACAACAGCAACAACAACAACAACAACAACAACAACAACAACAACAACAACAACAACAACAACAACAACAACAACAACAACAACAAGAGTAACTACAACAAACACACAAAGAAAACGGGCAATGGATATACTAGTGAATTTCTGTTTGTTGAACAAGTGTTTGACAGATAATTATGACTGTGGTTGTGGGGGTGTGGCTGTGGGGTGTGGCTGTGGTGTGTGGCTGTGGTGTGTGGCTGTGGTGTGTGGCTGTGGTGTGTGGCTGTGGTGTGTGGCTGTGGTGTGTGGCTGTGGTGTGTGGCTGTGGGGTGTGGCTGTGGTGTGTGGCTGTGGGGTGTGGCTGTGGTGTGTGGCTGTGGTGTGTGGCTGTGGGGTGTGGCTGTGGGGTGTGGCTGTGGGGTGTGGCTGTGGTGTGTGGCTGTGGTGTGTGGCTGTGGTGTGTGGCTGTGGTGTGTGGCTGTGGTGTGTGGCTGTGGTGTGTGGCTGTGGTGTGTGGCTGTGGTGTGTGGCTGTGGGGTGTGGCTGTGGTGTGTGGCTGTGGGGTGTGGCTGTGGTGTGTGGCTGTGGTGTGTGGCTGTGGGGTGTGGCTGTGGGGTGTGGCTGTGGGGTGTGGCTGTGGTGTGTGGCTGTGGTGTGTGGCTGTGGTGTGTGGCTGTGGGGTGTGGCTGTGGGGTGTGGCTGTGGGGTGTGGCTGTGGGGTGTGGCTGTGGTGTGTGGCTGTGGTGTGTGGCTGTGGTGTGTGGCTGTGGTGTGTGGCTGTGGTGTCATATGTGGATATGTTGTGTGGTTGTGGTGTCATATGTGGATATGTTGTGTGGTTGTGGTGTCATATGTGGATATGTTGTGTGGCTGTGGTGTGTGGCTGTGGTGTGTGGCTGTGGGGTGTGGCTGTGGTGTGTGGCTGTGGTGTGTGGCTGTGGTGTGTGGCTGTGGTGTGTGGCTGTGGTGTGTGGCTGTGGTGTGTGGCTGTGGTGTGTGGCTGTGGGGTGTGGCTGTGGTGTGTGGCTGTGGTGTGTGGCTGTGGTGTGTGGCTGGGGTGTGTGGCTGGGGGGGGTGGCTGTGGGGTGTGGCTGTGGTGTGTGGCTGTGGGGTGTGGCTGTGGTGTGTGGCTGTGGTGTGTGGCTGTGGTGTGTGGCTGTGGGGTGTGGCTGTGGGGTGTGGCTGTGGTGTGTGGCTGTGTGGTGTGGCTGTGGTGTGTGGCTGTGGGGTGTGGCTGTGGTGTGTGGCTGTGGTGTGTGGCTGTGGTGTGTGGCTGTGGTGTGTGGCTGTGGTGTGTGGCTGTGGGGTGTGGCTGTGGTGTGTGGCTGTGGGGTGTGGCTGTGGTGTGTGGCTGTGGGGTGTGGCTGTGGTGTGTGGCTGTGGTGTGTGGCTGTGGTGTGTGGCTGTGGGGTGTGGCTGTGGTGTGTGGCTGTGGGGTGTGGCTGTGGTGTGTGGCTGTGGTGTGTGGCTGTGGTGTGTGGCTGTGGTGTGTGGCTGTGGTGTGTGGCTGTGGGGTGTGGCTGTGGTGTGTGGCTGTGGGGTGTGGCTGTGGTGTGTGGCTGGGGGGTGTGGCTTTGGTGTGTGGTGTGTGGCTGTGGTGTGTGGCTGTGGGGTGTGGCTGTGGGGTGTGGCTGTGGTGTGTGGCTGTGGTGTGTGGCTGTGGTGTGTGGCTGTGGTGTGTGGCTGTGGTGTGTGGCTGTGGGGTGTGGCTGTGGGGTGTGGCTGTGGTGCGTGGCTGTGGGGTGTGGCTGTGGTGTGTGGCTGTGGTGTGTGGCTGTGGGGTGTGGCTGTGGTGTGTGGCTGTGGTGTGTGGCTGTGGTGTGTGGCTGTGGTGTGTGGCTGTGGTGTGTGGCTGTGGGGTGTGGCTGTGGTGTGTGGCTGTGGTGTGTGGCTGTGGGGTGTGGCTGTGGTGTGTGGCTGTGGGGTGTGGCTGTGGTGTGTGGCTGTGGTGTGTGGCTGTGGTGTGTGGCTGTGGTGTGTGGCTGTGGGGTGTGGCTGTGGTGTGTGGCTGTGGTGTGTGGCTGTGGTGTGTGGCTGTGGTGTGTGGCTGTGGTGTGTGGCTGTGGTGTGTGGCTGTGGTGTGTGGCTGTGGTGTGTGGCTGTGGTGTGTGGCTGTGGTGTGTGGCTGTGGTGTGTGGCTGTGGGGTGTGGCTGTGGTGTGTGGCTGTGGGGTGTGGCTGTGGTGTGTGGCTGTGGTGTGTGGCTGTGGTGTGTGGCTGTGGTGTGTGGCTGTGGGGTGTGGCTGTGGTGTGTGGCTGTGGTGTGTGGCTGTGGTGTGTGGCTGTGGGGTGTGGCTGTGGTGTGTGGCTGTGGTGTGTGGCTGTGGGGTGTGGCTGTGGGGTGTGGCTGTGGTGTGTGGCTGTGGGGTGTGGCTGTGGTGTGTGGCTGTGGGGTGTGGCTGTGGTGTGTGGCTGTGGTGTGTGGCTGTGGGGTGTGGCTGTGGGGTGTGGCTGTGGGGTGTGGCTGTGGGGTGTGGCTGTGGAGTGTGACTGTAGGGTGTGGCTGTGGGGTGTGGCTATGGGGTGGGGGTGTGGGGTGGGGGTGTGGAGGTGTGACTGGGGTGTGGCTGTGGAGGTGTGCCTGTGGGGTGTGGCTGTGGGGTGTGGCTGTGGGGTGTGGCTGTGGGGTGTGGCTATGGAGGTGTGGCTGTGGGGTGTGGCTGTGGAGGTGTGACTGGGGTGTGGCTGTGGAGGTGTGCCTGTGGGGTGTGGCTGTGGGGTGTGGCTGTGGAGGTGTGACTGTGGGGTGTGGCTGTGGGGTGTGGCTGTGGAGGTGTGGCTGTGGGGTGTGGCTGTGGGGTGTGGCTGTGGAGGTGTGGCTGTGGGGTGTGGCTGTAGGGTGTGGCTGTGGGGGTGTGACTGTGGGGTGTGGCTGTGGAGGTGTGGCTGTGGGGTGTGGCTGTGGGGTGGGGGTGTGGGGTGGTGGTGTGGGGTGGGGGTGCGGGGTGTGGCTGTAGGGTGTGACTGTGGAGGTGTGGCTGTGGGGTGTGGCTGTGAGGGTGTGACTGTGGGGTGTGGCTGTGGAGGTGTTGCTGTGGGGTGTGGCTGTAGGATGTGGCTGTGGGGGTGTGACTGTGGAGTGTGGCTGTGGAGGTGTGGCTGTGGGGTGTGGCTGTGGGGTGGGGGTGTGGGGTGTGGCTGTGGGGTGTGACTGTGGAGGTGTGGCTGTGGGGTGTGGCTGTGGGGTGTGGCTGTGGGATGTGGCTGTGGGGTGTGGCTGTGGAGGTGTGGCTGTGGGGTGTGGCTGGAGGGTGTGGCTGTGGAAGTGTGACTGTGGGGTGTGGCTGTAGGGTGTGGTTGTGGGGTGTAGCTGTGGGGTGTGGCTGTGGGATGTGGCTGTTGAGTGTGGCTGTGGGGTGTGGCTGTGGGGTGTGGCTGTGGGGTGTGGCTGTGGGGTGTGACTGTGGAGGTGTGGCTGTGGGGTGTGGCTGTGGGATGTGGTTGTGGGGCTTGACTGTAGGGTGTGGGTGTGGGGCGTGGCTGTGGGGTGTGGCTGTGGGGTGTGGCTGTGGGGTGTGGCTGTGAAGGTGTGGCTGTGGGGTGTGGCTGTGGAGGTGTGGCTGTGGGGTGTGGCTGTGAGGTGTGGCTGTGGGGTGTGGCTGTGAAGGTGTAGCTGTGGGGTGTGGCTGTGGGGTGTGGCTGTGGAGGTGTGGCTGTGGGGTGTGGCTGTGGGGTGTGGCTGTGGGGTGTGACTGTGGAGGTGTGGCTGTGAAATGTGGCTGTGGGGCGTGGCTGTAAAGTGTGGCTGTGGGGCGTGACTGCAGGGTGTGGCTGTGGGGTGTGGCTGTGGGGTGTGGCTGTGGGGTGTGGCTGTAGGGTGTGGCTGTCGGATGTGGCTGTGGGGTGTGGCTGTGGGGTGTGGCTGTGGGGTGTGGCTGTGGGGTGTGACTGTGGGATGTGTCTGTGGGGTGTGACTGTGAGGTGTGGCTGTGGGGTGTGGCTGTGGGGTGTGGCTGTGGGGTGTGGCTGTGGGGTGTGGCTGTGGGATATGGCTGTAGGATGTGACTGTGGGATGTGTCTGTGGGGTGTGACTGTGAGGTGTGGCTGTGGGGTGTGGCTGTGGGGTGTGGCTGTGGGGTATGGCTGTGGGGTGTGGCTTTGGGGTGTGGCTGTGGGGTGTGACTGTAGGGTGTGGCTGTGGGATGTGGCTGTGGGATGTGGCTGTGGGGTGTGGCTGTGGGATGTGGCTGTGGGGTGTGACTGGAGGTGTGACTGTGGGATGTGGCTGTGGGGCGTGGCTGTCGGGTGTGGCAATGGGGCGTGACTGCAGGGTGTGGCTGTGGGGTGTGGCTGTGGGGTGTGGCTGTGGGGTGTGGCTGTGGAGTGTGGCTGTGGGGTGTGGCTGTGGGGTGTGGCTGTGGGGTGTGGCTGTGGGGTGTGGCTGTGGGGTGTGGCTGTGGGGTGTGACTGGAGGTGTGGCTGTGGGGTGGGGCTGTGGGATGTGGCTGTAAGGCGTGACTGTAGGGTGTGGCTGTGGGGTGTGGCTGTGGGGTGTGGCTGTCGTGTGTGGCTGTGGGGACTGACTGTGGAGGTGTGGCTGTAGGGTGTGGCTGTGGGATGTGGCTGTGGGGCGTGACTGTGGAGTGTGGCTGTGGGATGTGGCTGTGGGGCGTGACTGTAGGGTGTGACTGTGGGGTGTGGTGTCAATGGTATGTTACGTACGGAAGCGGGAGACCGTTACTAGCATCACGGAACGGAAATGAGAGCGTCAGCTGTGGTCTCCGGCAGGTCAGCGGCGCTAACCTGCCGGAGTTGATACTTCAGCACCAGCACCAGCCATAACAGTGGCTGTTTACGAGGCTGTAACAGCATCAGCATTATGTACACTGTTGTGGATCATAGTGTCCACTGTTGTGGATCACAGTGTCCACTGTTGTGGATCATAGTGTCCACTGTTGTGGATCATAGTGTCCACTGTTGTGGATCATAGTGTCCACTGTTGTGGATCATAGTGTCCACTGTTGTGGATCATAGTGTCCACTGTTGTGGATCATAGTGTCTACTGTTGTGGATCATAGTGTCCACTGTTGTGGATCATAGTGTCCACTGTTGTGGATCATAGTGTCCACTGTTGTGGATCATAGTGTCCACTGTTGTGGATCATAGTGTCCACTGTTGTGAATCACAGTGTCTACTGTTGTGGATCATAGTGTCCACTGTTGTGGATCATAGTGTCCACTGTTGTAAATCATAGTGTCCACTGTTGTGGATCATAGTGTCCACTGTTGTGGATCATAGTGTCCACTGATGTGGATCAAAGTGTCTACTGTTGTGGATCACAGTGTCTACTGTTGTGGATCAAAGTGTCTACTGTTGTTGATCATAGTTTCCACTGTTGTGGATCATAGTGTCCACTGATGTGGATCATAGTGTCCACTGTTGTGGATCACAGTGTCTACTGTTGTGGATCATAGTGTCCACTGATGTGGATCACAGTGTCTACTGTTGTGGATCACAGTGTCTACTGTTGTGGATCACAGTGTCTACTGTTATGGATCACAGTGTCTACCGCTGTGAATCACAGTGTCTACTGTTGCGGATTATAGTGTCCACTGTTGTGGATCATAGTGTCCACTGTTATGGATCACAGTGTCTACTGTTGTGGATCACAGTGTCCACTGTTATGGATCACAGTGTCTACTGTTGTAGATCACAGTATCCGCTGTTGTGGATCAGTGTCTACTGTTGTGGATCATAGTGTCCACTGTTATGGATCACAGTGTCTACTGTTGTGGATCACAGTGTCCACTGTTATGGATCACAGTGTCTACTGTTGTAGATCACAGTATCCGCTGTTGTGGATCAATGTCTACTGTTGTGGATCATAGTGTCTACTGTTGTGGATCATAGTGTCCACTGTTATGGATCACAGTGTCTACAGCTGTGGATCACAGTGTCTGCTGTTATGGATCACAGTATCTACTGTTGTGGATCACAGTGTCCACTGTTATGGATCACAGTGTCTACTGTTGTGGATCACAGTGTCCACTGTTATGGATCACAGTGTCTACTGTTGTGGATCACAGTGTCCACTGTTATGGATCACAGTGTCTACTGTTGTGGATCACAGTGTCCACTGTTATGGATCACAGTGTCTACTGTTGTGGATCATAGTGTCTACTGTTATGGATCACAGTGTCTACTGTTGTGGATCACAGTGTCTACTGTTATGGATCACAGTGTCTACTGTTGTGGATCACAGTGTCTACTGTTGTGGATCACAGTGTCTACTGTTGTGGATCACAGTGTCTACTGTTGTGGATCACAGTGTCTACTGTTGTGGATCACAGTGTCTACTGTTGTGGATCACAGTGTCCACTGTTGTGGATCACAGTGTCCACTGTTGTGGATCACAGTGTCCACTGTTGTGGATCACAGTGTCCACTGTTGTGGATCACAGTGTACACTGTTGTGGATCACAGTGTCCACTGTTGTGGATCACAGTGTCCACTGTTGTGGATCACAGTGTCCACTGTTGTGGATCACAGTGTCCACTGTTGTTTGTCCACTGTTGTGGATCACAGTGTCCACTGTTGTGGATCACAGTGTCAACTGTTGTGGATCACAGTGTCCACTGTTGTGGATCATAGTGTCCTGTTGTGGACTGTTGTGGATCACAGTGTCCACTGTTGTGGATCATAGTGTCCACTGTTGTGGATCACAGTGTCCACTGTTGTGGATCATAGTGTCCACTGTTGTGGATCACAGTGTCCACTGTTGTGGATCATAGTGTCCACTGTTGTGGATCACAGTGTCCACTGTTGTGGATCACAGTGTCCACTGTTGTGGATCACAGTGTCCACTGTTGTGGATCACAGTGTCCACTGTTGTGGATCACAGTGTCCACTGTTGTGGATCATAGTGTCCACTGTTGTGGATCATAGTGTCCACTGTTGTGGATCATAGTGTCCACTGTTGTGGATCACAGTGTCCACTGTTGTGGATCATAGTGTCCACTGTTGTGGATCACAGTGTCCACTGTTGTGGATCATAGTGTCCACTGTTGTGGATCATAGTGTCTACTGTTGTGGATCATAGTGTCCACTGATGTGGATCATAGTGTCCACTGTTGTGGATCATAGTGTCCACTGTTGTGGATCATAGAGTCCACTGATGTGGATCATAGTGTCCACTGTTGTGGATCATAGTGTCTACTGTTGTGGATAATAGTGTCCACTGATGTGGATCATAGTGTCCACTGTTGTGGATCATAGTGTCCACTGTTGTGGATCATAGTGTCCACTGTTGTGGATCACAGTGTCCACTGTTGTGGATCATAGTGTCCACTGTTGTGGATCACAGTGTCCACTGTTGTGGATCACAGTGTCCACTGTTGTGGATCATAGTGTCCACTGTTGTGGATCATAGTGTCTACTGTTGTGGATCACAGTGTCCACTGTTGTGGATCATAGTGTCCACTGTTGTGGATCATAGTGTCCACTGTTGTGGATCATAGTGTCCACTGATGTGGATCACAGTGTCCACTGTTGTGGATCATAGTGTTCACTGTTGTGGATCACAGTGTCCACTGTTGTGGATCATAGTGTCCACTGTTGTGGATCATAGTGTCCACTGTTGTGGATCATAGTGTCCACTGTTGTGGATCATAGTGTCCACTGTTGTGGATCACAGTGTCCACTGTTGTGGATCACAGTGTCCACTGTTGTGGATCATAGTGTCCACTGTTGTGGATCATAGTGTCCACTGTTGTGGATCACAGTGTCCACTGTTGTGGATCATAGTGTCCACTGTTGTGGATCACAGTGTCCACTGTTGTGGATCATAGTGTCCACTGTTGTGGATCATAGTGTCCACTGTTGTGGATCATAGTGTCCACTGTTGTGGATCACAGTGTCTACTGTTGTGGATCATAGTGTCCACTGTTGTGGATCATAGTGTCCACTGTTGTGGATCATAGTGTCCACTGTTGTGGATCACAGTGTCCACTGTTGTGGATCATAGTGTCCACTGTTGTGGATCATAGTGTCCACTGTTGTGGATCACAGTGTCCACTGTTGTGGATCATAGTGTCGACTGTTGTGGATCATAGTGTCCACTGTTGTGGATCATAGTGTCCACTGTTGTGGATCATAGTGTCCACTGTTGTGGATCATAGTGTCTACTGTTGTGGATCACAGTGTCCACTGTTGTGGATCACAGTGTCCACTGTTGTGGATCATAGTGTCCACTGTTGTGGATCATAGTGTCCACTGTTGTGGATCATAGTGTCCACTGTTGTGGATCATAGTGTCCACTGTTGTGGATCATAGTGTCCACTGTTGTGGATCATAGTGTCCACTGTTGTGGATCATAGTGTCCACTGTTGTGGATCATAGTGTCCACTGTTGTGGATCATAGTGTCCACTGTTGTGGATCATAGTGTCCAGTGTCCACTGTTGTGGATCACAGTGTCCACTGTTGTGGATCACAGTGTCCACTGTTGTGGATCACCACTGTGTCCACGGTTGTGGATCATAGTGTCCACTGTTGTGGATCACAGTGTCCACTGTTGTGGATCACAGTGTCCACTGTTGTGGATCACAGTGTCCACTGTTGTGGATCACAGTGTCCACTGTTGTGGATCACAGTGTCCACTGTTGTGGATCACAGTGTCCACTGTTGTGGATCACAGTGTCCACTGTTGTGGATCACAGTGTCCACTGTTGTGGATCACAGTGTCCACTGTTGTGGATCACAGTGTCCACTGTTGTGGATCACAGTGTCCACTGTTGTGGATCACAGTGTCCACTGTTGTGGATCACAGTGTCCACTGTTGTGGATCACAGTGTCCACTGTTGTGGATCACAGTGTCCACTGTTGTGGATCACAGTGTCCACTGTTGTGGATCACAGTGTCCACTGTTGTGGATCACAGTGTCCACTGTTGTGGATCACAGTGTCCACTGTTGTGGATCACAGTGTCCACTGTTGTGGATCACAGTGTCCACTGTTGTGGATCACAGTGTCCACTGTTGTGGATCACAGTGTCCACTGTTGTGGATCACAGTGTCTACTGTTGTGGATCATAGTGTCCACTGTTGTGGATCACAGTGTCTACTGTTGTGGATCACAGTGTCTACTGTTGTGGATCATAGTGTCCACTGTTGTGGATCACAGTGTCTACTGTTGTGGATCATAGTGTCCACTGTTGTGGATCACAGTGTCTACTGTTGTGGATCATAGTGTCCACTGTTGTGGATCACAGTGTCTACTGTTGTGGATCACAGTGTCTACTGTTGTGGATCACAGTGTCTACTGTTGTGGATCACAGTGTCTACTGTTGTGGATCATAGTGTCCACTGTTGTGGATCACAGTGTCTACTGTTGTGGATCACAGTGTCCACTGTTGTGGATCAGTGTCCACTGTTGTGGATCACAGTGTCCACTGTTGTGGATCAGTGTCCACTGTTGTGGATCACAGTGTCCACTGTTGTGGATCAGTGTCCACTGTTGTGGATCACAGTGTCCACTGTTGTGGATCAGTGTCCACTGTTGTGGATCAGTGTCCACTGTTGTGGATCAGTGTCCACTGTTGTGGATCAGTGTCCACTGTTGTGGATCACAGTGTCCACTGTTGTGGATCACAGTGTCCACTGTTGTGGATCATAGTGTCTACTGTTATGGATCATCTACAATTATTTTATATATATTTTTTGAGAAATTTTCTACCCTTGGAGCCCGGCCATGGGCCAGGCTCATTTGGTGCTAGTCTGGTCAACCAGGCTGTTGCTGCAGGTGGGCTGCAGCCCTACATATCCATCAGAGCCTGGTTGATCTGGTACCTGGTGAAGATACTTGTCCAGGTTCCTCTTGAAAACTTCTACACTTGTTCCAGTAGTGTTTCTGATGTCTTCTGGCAAGAGGTTGAATAGTCTGGGACCCCGGATGTTGATACAGTGTTCTATGATTGTGCTTATAGCGCCCCTGTTCTTATCTGGGTTTATTTTACACTTCCTCCCAAATCTCCAAGTCCAGTATGTTGCTATGGCAGTGTGCAGATTTGGAGTCAGGCCCTCAAGTTATTTCCAGGAACAATATATTATCAGATATGTCTCTCTCCTCCACTCCAGTGAGTACATATTTAAGACTTTAAGGTGTTCCCAGTAATTTAAATGTTTTACTGGTACTATGCAGGCCGTAAACGATATTTGTATTTGTTCCAGCTCTGATATTTCTCCTGCCCTGAACGGGGCCGTCAACACTGAGCAACACTAAGTGAGAGAGCACATGTGATTTGAAGTGTCACCATTGGCACTATTTCCCTTGTCTTGATAGCTCTCATTATCCACCCTGTCACCACCTTCAATACCACCATATATATATATATATATATATATATATATATATATATATATATATATATATATATATATATATATATATATATATATATATATGTATATATATATATATATATATATATATATATATATATATATATATATATATATATATATATATATATATATATATAAATATATATATATATATATATATTCATATATAGTCAGTATAAACACAAATATAAACATTGTGTTTATGAAGGCTTTTCTCAGTGCTTCTGTTGACCTTTATTCCTTGTTTTTTGTTTCCTGTTTGTTAATGTGACGGGCATCATGGAAGCTGCGTGTGTCATCACGTGTTGTAGTGGAATGTGTAGTGTGGGTGTGGTGTGTGGGTGTGGTGTGTGGGTGTGGTGTGTGGGTGTGGTGTGTGGGTGTGGTGTGTTGGTGTGGTGTGTGGGTGTGGTGTGTGGGTGTGGTGTGTGGGTGTGGTGTGTGGGTGTGGTGTGTGGGTGTGGTGTGTGGGTGTGGTGTGTGGGTGTGGTGTGTGGGTGTGGTGTGTGGGTGTGGTGTGTGGGTGTGGTGTGTGGGTGTGGTGTGTGGGTGTGGTGTGTGGGTGTGGTGTGTGGGTGTGGTGTGTGGGTGTGGTGTGTGGGTGTGGTGTGTGGGTGTGGTGTGTGGGTGTGGTGTGTGGGTGTGGTGTGTGGGTGTGGTGTGTGGGTGTGGTGTGTGGGTGTGGTGTGTGGGTGTGGTGTGTGGGTGTGGTGTGTGGGTGTGGTGTGTGGGTGTGGTGTGTAAGTGTGGTGTTTGGGTGTAGTGTGTGGGTGTGGTGTGTGGGTGTGGTGTGTGGGTGTGGTGTGTGGGTGTGGTGCGTGGGTGTGGTGTGTGGGTGTGGTGTGTGGGTGTGGTGTGTGGGTGTGGTGTGTGGGTGTGGTGTGTGGGTGTGGTGTGTGGGTGTGGTGTGTGGGTGTGGTGTGTGGGTGTGGTGTGTGGGTGTGGTGTGTGGGTGTGGTGTGTGGGTGTGGTGTGTGGGTGTGGTGTGTGGGTGTGGTGTGTGTGTGGTGTGTGGGTGTGGTGTGTGGGTGTGGTGTGTGGGTGTGGTGTGTGGGTGTGGTGTGTGGGTGTGGTGTGTGGGTGTGGTGTGTGGGTGTGGTGTGTGGGTGTGGTGTGTGGGTGTGGTGTGTGGGTGTGGTGTGTGGGTGTGGTGTGTTGGTGTGGTGGGTGGGTGTGGTGTGTGGGTGTGGTGTGTTGGTATGGTGTGTGGGTGTGGTGTGTGGGTGTGGTGTGTGGGTGTGGTGTGTTGGTGTGGTGTGTGGGTGTGGTGTGTGGGTGTGGTGTGTTGGTGTGGTGTGTGGGTGTGGTGTGTTGGTGTGGTGTGTTGGTGTGGTGTGTTGGTGTGGTGTGTTGGTGTGGTGTGTTGGTGTGGTGTGTTGGTGTGGTGTGTGGGTGTGGTGTGTGGGTGTGGTGTGTTGGTCTGGTGTGTGGGTGTGGTGTGTTGGTGTGGTGTGTGGGTGTGGTGTGTGGGTGTGGTGTGTTGGTGTGGTGTGTGGGTGTGGTGTGTTGGTGTGGTGTGTGGGTGTGGTGTGTGGGTGTGGTGTGTTGGTGTGGTGTGTTGGTGTGGTGTGTTGGTGTGGTGTGTGGGTGTGGTGTGTGGGTGTGGTGTGTGGGTGTGGTGTGTTGGTGTGGTGTGTTGGTGTGGTGTGTTGGTGTGGTGTGTGGGTGTGGTGTGTGGGTGTGGTGTGTTGGTGTGGTGTGTTGGTGTGGTGTGTGGGTGTGGTGTGTGGGTGTGGTGTGTTGGTATGGTGTGTGGGTGTGGTGTGTTGGTGTGGTGTGTGGGTGTGGTGTGTGGGTGTGGTGTGTTGGTGTGGTGTGTGGGTGTGGTGTGTTGGTGTGGTGTGTGGGTGTGGTGTGTGGGTGTGGTGTGTGGGTGTGGTGTGTGGGTGTGGTGTGTGGGTGTGGTGTGTTGGTGTGGTGTGTTGGTGTGGTGTGTGGGTGTGGTGTGTGGGTGTGGTGTGTGGGTGTGGTGTGTGGGTGTGGTGTGTTGGTGTGGTGTGTTGGTGTGGTGTGTGGGTGTGGTGTGTGGGTGTGGTGTGTGGGTGTGGTGTGTTGGTGTGGGGTGTGGGTGTGGTGTGTGGGTGTGGTGTGTGGGTGTGGTGTGTGGGTGTGGTGTGTGGGTGGCGAAGGAAGAAGCAAGGAGAAAGAGACAAGGTGGAAGAGACAAGGTGGAAGAGACAAGGTGGAAGAGACAAGGTGGAAGAGACAAGGTGGAAGAGACAAGGTGGAAGAGACAAGGTGGAAGAGACAAGGTGGAAGAGACAAGGTGGAAGAGACAAGGAGAAAGAGACAAGGTGGAAGAGACAAGGTGGAAGAGACAAGGTGGAAGAGACAAGGTGGAAGAGACAAGGTGGAAGAGACAAGGTGGAAGAGACAAGGTGGAAGA